>NC_079498.1:18649877-18949877 GCF_030052815.1 Hevea brasiliensis
AATATCAGGATTCAAGACAAGCTAAAGCTTTAGTCCTACATTCATGGGAATAAGAATATGAACATTCGAGTCTTTGCTGAAGTGTTCTAAAAAATGAAAGAGCTAAGAATGCTCATACTTCTTAGCCCGAGAGAGAGAAAATGAGAGAAACGACGATGTACCTGGAGAACAGGCTTGGGGAGAACCTCAAGCTGAATGACATGTAAATTTTATTTTGATATGAAATGAAGTCCTTTTGTTCAATTTCTTTATGAGATAGTAAAGTGTCAAAATTATATGAGTAATTGATTGTCTTGAACGTGTTGGACAGTAAACTTAAAAGCAACCATTAACCTAAGTATAAGAGATCGGGAAAACATTATACATAAGCTTGAGATCGGACTAAGCCACGACCAAACACCGGGTAAGACTTTAAAAAATTAGAATTGGAAAGATTGGACATTGATTTGAATTCTAAAGATCGGGATCGTCATTAGATCGGATAGAGACCTTAACTTCACTTTAATATCTGGGACATTCAAGTGAGAACCCGATCCTGACATTGGCCAAATGAAGTTCCACAATATTTGTAAGAAGAGATCGGAAGCAAGACTGGATGGTCCGAAGATCCATTTTTTATTCGAAACCTTTTGACAAGAGATCATAAAACTATTAACTAAGTATGGGATCGGTTTATTCCATGGTCGAGCAATCGGTGAGTTCGAAAAAGTCATTTGTGATCAAAGGACATTGGTTGAGAGTGGATGATGAATTCGATTTTAAAGTCCCTTAACTTCGGAGGTTAGCCAAAATATGGTGTTGACAGCATCAATAAATAACTTCTGCAATGTTTATTTGAAGAAGGTAAGCCTCAAACACGCTTTCCTTTTAGTTTTTCTGATGTATATCTGTAAATCTCCATTGTTTATTCTCACTCCAATTATCATTTATAATTTTCGTATATTATGATAAAGCAATAAATAATTAAAAAATCAATAATTAATTAAAAATAAATCTTTAAAAAAAGAAAAAAATAAATTAAAAGCTCTTTTAATTTTAGGGATTTATTTTTCGCTACTAAAAATACTATAATACAATGGGGCGAAATACAATCTACTTGGAAAAAGTGCAACTTTTGGCTTCTTGTACATCCCTCTAACATAGCCTCCACTTCTTCATTGTTGATTCAAACATTATCTCACCATCCTCCTTGTCTCCTTTACAAGTGAGGAGTCTTCATCATCGACAATTCTCGCCTTTCACGATCGGATTCCTATCCTAATTTAATAGGATAACGAATCCTATCCTTAAGTGAAATTCTAATCCTTTTCTAGTTAGGATTCATTGAAATCAAGTCCTACAGGGACTCATAGTAGTTGCAGATATTGTATATATATGTGTGTGTTATATTACTACTACAGCTACAAAAACCAATCACACTAAAAATTTTCTAGTGAGTATAAATTTTCTTTGGCTTAATATCAATAAATAGCTTCTGCATTGTTTGGTTAAAGAAGGTAAGCCTCAAACACTCTTTCTTTCTAATTTTTCCAGTGTATATATGTAAAATCTTAATTAGATTATATTCTCACTCCAATCTCATAGGATTATGCCTTGTTCTATAGTTCATCTAAGTCTTCTACTTTCTTGATTTTCTAATCTTAGTGTGGTAGGTTCCTAGTTTAGTGTAACTTCAATTAGCATCTTCAAACCATAAGCAGATGTGACCCTAACTACATCTGGGAAACATCATGTGATAACTAGTTGTTCTTGTATATAGTAATATGAATATATTAGCAGTCATACTAGAATTCCCATTCACACTTGCAAGTTGAGTGTTACTCTGGATCTGAGGAACAGAAAAATTTGTGCTGTTAGTAAGAAACACCTGTATCACTAGGTAGGGATGATGTCACTAGGCAACTTTTATAGTAGATGTTCTTTCATTGTAGATCGAGTACTAGTTTACAGTTTGTCTTGTGTTTGACAGTAGCCTTTAAATGCTAAATGTGATAATCTTTAGTGTCGCACTTTTTTCTTTTTTGAATTATACTAAGAAAGTTGCCAATTTGATGGATCTAATTTGTGTTTGTTTTATATTGTTTGTATTTTGACCTCTAAATATCAGGATTCAAGACAAGCTAAAGCTTTAGTCCTACATTCATGGGAACAAGAAAATGAACATTCGAGGGCTGAAGTGTTCTAAAAAATGAAAGAGCTAAGAATGCTCATACTTCGAAATTTATACATTTCTTAAGACATTGAATATCTTTTGAAATTCATCCTGATAAATTTGTTGAGCTCCATATGCAATGCAGCAGTATTGAACAACATAGTAGGAAGAGGCAAATAGAAGTATGATTTTTTTGAATTTGATTATTAACTACAATGCCATTAATTTTATAGTTTTAATATTCTAATAATTTATTCTTTGATAGCCTATAAAATTCTTCAAGATTATTGATTTCAGTAATTCAATAAATTTAATTAGCACGCCAAACTTAAAAAATTTTGAGAAAAATATAAAAATACAAGAATTGTATCGGTCTATTAGAGTTTTGAAAAGGTTTTTTTCTCTTAACTTGAACAACTGTCAAAACCTTATAACTCTTCCGAGCAACATGTGTAATTTGAAATCCCTTAATATTCTTGTTTTGCATGGCTACATAAAAATTGAGAAATTGCCTTAGAGGCTAATTTGACATGTTTGGAAAAGTTTGATGCATTTGGAATTTCATACGATAGAAAAAAACATTGGATTTTCTTTTGCTTTCTAAGTTTAGTTAGCCAATGAAAATCAATATATATTAAGCAAAAAAAAAATATCAGTAATATATATATATATATATATATATATATATATATATATATATATATATATATATATATATATATTTACCAAGCAATCTGTATTATAAATAGACTATAATAATGTTTATTAAAAATAATTTAAAAAAAAACAGAAGTTATTTTGACTACAACTTTTATTGAATAATAAATTTTGTTCTATAAATTAAAATATTCGTTTCCTTGTACCATAATTTAATTTATAATATTTTAACTAACTAGAGTTATATATTTTATTAATTTTCGTTAGTTATAAATTTTTTAAAATCAATTTTAATTAAAGTAAAATATAGATGATAATAAAAAATTAAATTTAATTAATTGTTGAAAATAAATATATGATAATAATAATATTATATCATATATATAAAAAAATTAATGATAAAAAAAATAAAATTATGTAGTCTCGTTATCATCATTATTATATAAGGATATTCAGGATAGTTCTAATGCCAAATCTGTTTAAATTAATAAAAATCTAATCAACATATTTCTATAGTAGAATTTGTGTTAGTTACAATAATATTTTTTTAATTCTATTCATAGTTGTGAAAATCAGATTGATTGACCAATTGGACATATTTCATTGGAAACCAGAGTGGCGGCTAGTTTGATTTTTACTCTAAACCTGCATTAGGAGAAAATTGAAGTTGCTCTCTCAAATCATCCGATTAATCAATAACCCAATTAACTCTATTCAATCCAAAAAGGGTAAACCAGTTCATTCCCTTCATAGAAAAAATAAGTGTTGAAATAGTGCCATGACTTCTTGAGCCAACATTGTTGACATGCATTACTTTGCTTCAAAATATACATACGCTCTATACTAGCCTTTGTGATAAAAAAAATAATAATAAATAAATAAATATGCTCTTTGTATCATAAAAATAAATTTACCTTTTTATTTATAGGCACTGTTTTTTTAAAATAGATATTCATTTAATAGTTTATCAATATGACTTATTTGATATGTATTAAAAAATAAAATTTATTAATTTCAAGAATAAATTAATAATATAAGTTATTTAATTAAACTAATATGAGTAGAGAGTATATTAAGAAAAGTGAATAATATTTAACTATATTTTCTTAAATTAAGTCAAAATAGAGGGAAAATATATCGCTATGACCTAGAGGGAGTATATATATGTAAGAATTAAATATTAAATTTAGTTAATTATATTATAAAATATTTAAATTTTTATAACATATATAAATATTAAAGTACATGATAAAAAAAATTCAAAAAATTCCAGCTTACATTAAATTTAGAGGCAATGCTAACTTAGTGGACCACCAAATCTAACAAATGTAAATCTGAATTATTAAAATTTCTTGGTAAATAGAATTTTATTTAGTTTTAAATTATTTATCTAATTAAATTACGATATGATATGTTTTCTCTTATTTTATTTAACATGAAAACTTAAACAATTAAAATTTAAGCTTAATTAAATTTTTTAATATCATGAATAATATAATAAAAATTTCACTTATTTAAAAATTAAATTTAGGATTACTTGTCAATTAAAATTATAAATATGAATTTTAATATGTATGCTTTTTTTTTTAAATTGATCGGTTAAAGAATTTAAATTTATTATACTTAGTCTCAGGCGCTACTGAGTTATCACTGATCTGAGAACACTTTTAGAATACCCTTGAGCCTTTAGTTATGGATCTGAAGATAGTTTGTTTAAATTCCTTCTTGATCATATTTAGTTTAAATTGTCCGATGAGCATCTTCTCCTTTTGATCTTCAATCAATGTGTAGTTGGCATCAAATCGATACTTGTGGAGTGTAGATTATGAGCCTTAGGTTTGATCGTCCAAATTGGTTGTCAGTTGTCCATTTTCTCTCTTTTGGTTCTCTATCCTTCGACCACTAAATGAAGCATCACTAATCTCATCTGAAAGCTTATCATCCTAGGAGTCTATGGCTCTTGGAATCACCAGAAATGGCCATGGGAAATGGCTGGTATGGCCTTTTGAAGTTCTTACCATCCAAGAGCCTCCCTATCAATTTTCTCTGCCTAGAGCACCATTTGTCCACTCGCTTGTCACTATTGGAGCACGCCGAACTTCATCTGGGGTTACTAGAGTGCTGGCGTTGGGGCGTGCTAGAGCACGCCGCAAAAGCTCTCGTAGACGTTGGAGGGTTCCCGCCTGCCTAACTTGCATGTTGATTTTTTTAATTCTTATTATGTTATTATAATATTATTTAAACAATATTTTTTAATAAAATATCTTTATTTCCCCCCATAAAAATATAATAATAAAATTAATGTATCCACATATAATAACTAAATTTTTGACAACTTGATTAAAATTAAAAATAACAAAATAATATTATTACAAATTTTCTAAAATTTAATATAATCAAATTTAATGATCCAAGGCACAAATGTTAAAAAAAAAGTTCAATTCCATAACTCATAATTTAATTTAGCATAATCACAATAATAATATGTTTAAACAAATTATTTAATTTACAATGATATCAATAAAATAATATTAAATTTATAAAATCTATAACTTTAAATTTAGGTTATTCCAATTTTCTCTCTTAAGGAAATTGGTCCTAAATAAGATAAGAACTCCAAACAAAGAAGGTGATCACTTCAAATAAGGCAAGAAGACCTGAGCTAAAAAGGAAACCCCAAAGAGCACTAAACGATGGACCTAGCTAAAATGAGACTCCAAGACCCTTGAATGGGGTATTGGGTCAATGGGCCTTGTAGTAAATGGTTTTTTATTATTATTTAAAGCTTTGAATTTGTAATTCTTTTTTCCTAACCTCCATTCTTTAGTTATAGGTTTAATTAAAAGGTTTGAAATCTTTTCTCCTTCCTCATTTCTTTGTATGTTTTATTTACTTATTCTAATCACTTAAATTGAGTGTAAATTGCTTACTAAACTAATGGTAAATTAAAATAAGATTATATATTAGAAACACGGGATACATGCATACGAGTTGTTATTATTTTTATTTGTCTTCAATATGTGTAAATCAACCCAAAGCATGAAAAGAACATAGAAACATGTTAATGGGGCAACATGGTAAATAAGGTGATAATTTTTAATATAGAAATAAGGCATGAGTTAGGGCGACAAATATGCACATGTAATAAGTGTTAAAATGTTTAAATGAATAAAATGTGCATGTTTAATATAGACTTGTAGTGTATGATCAAGACCTTTAATAAAAAAATAATAATAAGATAGGCTATAAGAAACACAAGTAGAAGCTGACCCTTATTCTAAGGTAAGCTCAAGCAAAGAGGATGCCTAATACATTCTCTCTTCTGTACTCACTATCCCGAACTTAAGCTATTGAGCTCATGGTAAGAGAAGGATAGTATACTTCAACCACATCCCTTTTGAAGTATTTGTCCTAGTTATCATCCAAGTCGCGACTCCAGTCAATCCTCAGGCTCTTAAGGCATTTAAATCTAAGCTCCATGTTAGCGTTATGGGATAAATTTTGATAACTGTCCCTGAACTTATCTAGTTATAATATTATAGTTTTTCAACTTAAAAATGTAACATAAAACCCCATTAACTTTCAAATTTTGCACAGTAAAATCCCTCTAACCTTTAATTATCAGTTTTTTAGTTAGACGCTGACTTGGACAGTTTTAGCATGGAGCTTAGTAAATATTTCTCTTTTCTCTTTCAAGCCTTGTGTAAATTGAATCCTTTTTCTCTCTATAGACATAATAATTTTTCATGCGTAAAGAGAATAATTTTACACTTTGCATAGAAGAGGAGAAAGAAATGTTGACTAAGTGCCATGCGAGAGCTATTCACATCAGTTTCTAACTGAAAAATCAGTAATTGAAAGTCAGAGAGATTTTACTGTGCAAAATTTGAAAGTTTAAGGGGTTTTATGTTACATTTTAAAGTTAAAAGACTGTAGTGTTATAACTATATAAATTCAGGGATAGCTGTTGAAATTTATCCCTAGTGTTATGGGAAGATGGAGCTAAACCAATTGGAGAACAACCCATCGCCCACAGTGACTTTGAAAACTTGATAGAAAATTTGAAGTTAACATCGAATCCTAGTTGTATTCCTAAACATCATAATGATGCTGATGCAGAAGTTGGCATTTGGCAAAATCATTACCTGATTTATGGCACATTGATAAGCCAGGTACAAAGAACTCTTGCCCTCTTAACCATTCACTGGACTTGAATTCAAAATCCTTGGAGTGGATATTGCACAGCAAGAATGAGTCGCACTTTACCAGTTCGGATACAGGCAATGAAAGTAAGTCATTAGAGGGTTATTCCAACACAGAAGATACTCAACATTTGGAGGACGTCAAAGATGGTGTTGGGAGGACTTCAAAGATGGTGTTGGCAAGCCTGTTGTTAGTAACAGTACTTGTATATTTGCTTTTGTGCTAGTTTTATTTTGTGGGCATGTATTAATTGTATTTTGGTTGGATAATGTACTAATATGGAAGCATTTTTTCTATTTCAAATTTCTTAAAATGATCATTAGTTCTCTTAGTGACTTTTGCAAGTGCATAGGATGTTGCTATGCTTAGACAACATATTTTTTTTATCCTTATACAAAAACCATTTGGACATTTCCTCCTTATGGTAATAGTTTGTTCTTTTGTTTAAAAATGTCTCTAAATTATTCATTTATTCATTTGAACTGCCACTTAAGCAAAGTGGAGCCATGGGTGGGTTTGTTGATTAGTATAGTTGTTATGAGACTCCTTATGTAGAAACCAATAAATAGCCATATGAATTGTACTGATTGCAATGATCTCATGTGACTTTCTATTGGTTTCTGCCTAAGAAGCCCTAAAAACAACTGTAACAATCAACAAACCTTACTATAGCTCGCTCCAAAAGTATTTTTATCCACTTATTCTTTCACTTTTCAAAAGAGGCGAAACTAGGAAACTTTTATTGGGGAGGCTAACCGTAATACATCAATAAAAAAATATATTTTTAGTACTTATTTAATAACAATAAAATAATTTTGACACTTTAATTTAGCCCATAATAAATAAATTATAAACTACTAAGGATCAATAGAAAACTTAGGGGGTCAATTAATGAAAAAAATAAAATTTAATATATATATACATTAAGATTTTTTTAAAAAAATATTTGGGGAGCTAATAGAGAATTTAAGAGATTAATTAACAAAAAAATCAATTTTTTTACACCTATTAGAAAAAAAAATTATGAACTCTCCGCTCTTCAAGCCCTAACTTATTTTGATTTTATAGAATATGTAAATCTCTACCTGCATTATTGCTCCCTCACTGCCTACCAACCAGTGGTTCACTCCAAATATGTTTTGATCTATTTATTCTTTAACTCCTCAACCCCTACGCTACACATGTGCTATCCCTCCTTATAAAATAAGCAATAGGAAATAATGCAAATTAAATAATAGTAGAACATATTCTTCTCTCCTTCAACACATGCCATAGATCATTGAATAATTTTATGACCATATACATGCATGCAATCAAACCTCTCTTAAATAACTAATTTTCCTTCTGTGTTAGCAATGACATCAAACCATTAGTTGCCATGCCTTTTTTTTTTTTTCCCTTATTTCATAGATTGGACAATGAACACAAAGAAACAATCAAGAACTAAATCCCCAACAAACAACAAACATAACATAGACAAATCACAAAAATTTATTTAAGACACAATAAAATCAAAGTCCATAGCTAGCAACATCCAGGGCATTGATGTGAAAATATATAGTACACCTTAAAAAGCACTAATAATGACTTCAATTTTGATGAATTCTCAAAGAACAAGTAATTTGTAGCAGTTTTAATAAAATATTTTGCTGAGAGCCATACCACATCATTAAAAAAAAAAAATCAGCTCCTTGATAAATTTCTCTCCGTTATAATAGTTATCCTTATCGTGTTATAATATATTAATATTTGTTTTTCATTTGTATAAACTAATTTATTATGATAAGATTAAAATTTTAAATTATTTTCTAAAAAATATTTGCATATTAAATTTCACTAAATTTATTTTAATAATCCTTCAAAAAAAATTTATTCTACTAATTATTTACAATATAAAAATATCAATTATAATAAAGCGTTATTATTAATTTTATAGTATTTATTTAATAATGTACCAGTTAAATCCTAATTTGACCTCGATTGAATCTTGAGCCCTTAACTCTCGGTTGAATCTTGATTATAGCCATGACCAGAAACGCAAAGTAGCGAGGCAAATGATGTCGTTTTGTTCAACTAACATGGGCAAGAGTGTGATAAGTACAGGCAAAAATGTATAGAAATTTTGGTGCAAAAACAACCCACACACTATAAAAAGGACATAAAAAGACTACCATAATGCGCCTATTCTAGTAGAAGACCATGGTAAAAATTGTTATTTACAATAGCAAAATCAATTTCATGTTTATTATTCAATTGAAAAATCAGCTTTTAATGTATTTACCAGCAAAAAATCCGTTCATTGCTTCGAGTAAAATAAAAATAAATAAAACAACATTATTTTTTATTAATTTTATTTATAAAGTTTTTAATATATAACATTAGATTTTTAGAATCAGAGTACTAATAATAGAAGATAAAGTAGAAAAAAACTACTGAGTATGAACATAAAACAATTTTAAATTTTATATGACAACAAGAGATATATATTTTATAACAGGTATAGATAATTCAAAAAAGAAAAGCAAAAAAGAACATTATAGCTATAGATAAATATTAACAAATAAATATCTCATAATATATAAGTATTTAAAATTAGTGAGAATTACTAAAAGTTTTACCAATATTATTAATGATTGTATTGTTAAATAAGGATAAACATAGGTTTTAAAAAATAAATAAATAAATAAAGTGTTCAAGCATCTTCACTCGTTATTTTTCCATACTTTCCCATGAGTTGATAAAAAAAGGGGAAAAAAAAAAAGATCCATATGGTTCTATGCTTTGACACATAGGGACTGTGATTTAATTTTTGTTGTGCTTTAATTTTTATTGATTCGATACTTTGTGTTTTTTTCCACTAGCAAATGTGGTTCAAACTATAAGTTACAGTTAAATGGTATTGACATTGCAGACACATGGTGGATGTGGTATTGACGTCAGTAATAACAACATTAAAATTGCTAACATGACGCTGATGTGTCTACCATATCAATGCCACCTAACGGTAATTGATGGTTTTGACCATATTTGCTAATAGAGGAAAACACATGGTATCAAATTGACCAAAATTAAAGCACAATCCCTTATATGTCAAAGTGCAAGATGTGTTGTGTCACACCTTACCCCTCTGTAAGGCATAACATGATCCCGTAAAATACCTAATGAACTACCGAACTTTACCTACCGATAACTCATTAAGTACTCTACAAGGAATTTTAAAACAATTTTCTTATTTTTGACAAGTGGTGAGCATTTTCCAATAGGTATTTAAAACATTTAATTGAAATTAAAAACTAGTTAAAACTTTTGGCCCATTTTATTTTTCCGCAAATTTTATAAAAATTTTGACAAAGTTCTATCTGTATTTTGAGAAATCTGTTCTTCAAATACCTGTAAAAAGCACTTCTAAAAATTTTTCTCAACAACTACATCAATTTCACAATCAAACTCAATCCATTTCAACAACTCCACAATCATTTCAATCAATTTCTCAAGTCCAAAATTCAATAATCCTCAAAATACTAGCAATACATTTCATTCAAATTAAATAAAATAGTTCCACTCATATTTCATTAGAGAAAAAATAATTTATATATACATCACTACAAAATTTACATCAAAGGAAATTCACATTAAATTTTTATTACAAACTTCATACAAACTTTGTACAAGCTGCTCAAGACCATTTTACATGTCCATACATTTATGTGCAATATATACATCAAAAGAAATATTTACAGTTAGGGTATAAATTATACCCGATGACTTCAAGCTGATAGCTCCTCACACCTCAGCAGCTCAGTCTGCTGCTCCTCTAGTCTCTATATCTGCGACAGCAATAAAAGCTATCGCTGAGTATTAGGACTCAGTGGTGCACAAAATACTAAAATAATCTTTATGCAGAAATAAAATCACATTTATTCAAAATTTGAACTGAGCATGCGAGTTAAACACAAAGCATAATTTATGAGATTTTAATCCCAAACAATTTCATTTTGAAGTATCAAATCACATTTCATAAAATCCACAATTAGTTCATGCCATTCGAAACAAATAGAATCTCAATAGCTAGAGGCTAAAGAGAAATCACATCACAAGACTAGCTAGCTCAAATATATGGATATCCATTCACATCCTCTTCTACTGGCACACCTTAACACTTCTCCAGAGAAGGAATCAAAATTCGAAACTAATTACCCCCACTAGTCGTGCTAGTGAGGTGTTCAAATATATGGTCATGATACTGTGGTTTCAAAACTTATCTTAACAGTTTGCTAAACATTGACATTTCAAATATACACAATAACTTTCAACAATTTCGATTAAAGCATCACAAATAATGTCTCAATTCACTTTTTCAAATCATTCAAAATAATATGCAGCAAATAATTTACAAAAATTACACGTTGTGCACAAACCTCAAGCGAGTCGCCTCTTGGCCTCGACTCGGTTCCTTGGGTTCTTTCCAGGTATTCTTTCCAACTAAAACACACAATTTTACAATGTTTCAGTACTAGAACTTAAAATAAACCCAAAACAAATTTAGCTTCACTTTTACCTAGCTCTAACGTGCTAAATTCGACGTTCTCTAAATTTTTGTGTTTTGGGTTACTATTCACTATACTATTCAAGTCAAATTGTTGACTTTCTAAGGCTTAATAGGTATGGGAATTCCAACTTTACCCACATACCACATTTTGGTCACTAAACTTGTTGGTTTTGGTCATTTTCTCAAAACTTAGGTCTTTTAGGCAAAATTGCCAAATTTTCAATTTTGGTGTCCCTAATTGTACTGTTTCATTGGTCAATTTACTGTTGGAATTTGGCAAAACTTTCTTCATAGAAAATGTTCCTTATTGTCTTAAGTTTATTCTCCTTTTTGAATCACCCCAATTGGAGTTTTGTAGCTCAAGTTATAAGCAAATTACTTTTACTGTTCATGCTACAGAATTTTGGTTCTGCAAATCTGTTGATCCAACTTCGTTCAGTAATTTGATCAAGTTAAGTCCATAATTTGGTCTAATTTTCTTCATATGAAATGTTCTACTATGTCTTAGGTTTCCATCGGTTCAAGAATCTCCTAAATCGGAGTTTTCTAGAGAGAGTTATAGCCATTGAAACTTTATTGTTCAAATGGCAAATCTGCAGTCTGCAGATTCAGTGACCCAACTTTGCTCAGTAATTTGATTTAGTTAATGGAATAATTTAGGTTAGTGTTCTTCATGAAAGTTTTAGGTCTATATCTCATCTAACCACTGGTAAAATTTCAGGTCATTTTGACCTGCCTAGCTCGAGTTATGACCAAATGAACAAACACTGTTCATTTGGTCAGTTTGTGCAGGACAGCCTGCGATTTTCCGACTTCGGTCACTTTGTTCACTAGGTTTTAGTCACTTTTTGGGCAGGCTTCCTAAATGAAAATTGTGTCATTTAGTGCCTATTTTCATCCCCAATTGCTCCCATATCCATTGGACTTGTAAAATTTCATTTTTAGTCCCTCAAAGAAAAATTTGGTCATGCTGCCAGTACATGACCTTATCCAATCCGAATTGGCTTTTAATTCCAACACTTCTAACACACCTCATTTGGTCACAAATGACCATTTTTCACTTCACATTAGGTCAAATATATCATTTACCAATTTCTCCAAAATTTTTGCCTCAAAACCCTAGGTCTCAAACCCTAACCACACTAATTCATTGTAATTAACTAATTCAAAGCATATAAACACAATCTTTCAACTCATTCAAGCATTTTAACATGTTTAACTCAATCAAACTCATGCAAATCACTCTCCCCTCCCTGCTGGACGAATTTCAGTTTAGTCCCTCACACATATTTTTTTTTATTTTAAGTTTATTTCTATGCTCTTGATGCTATACATACACTAATTAAACTAAAAACTTGAAGTTTGCATTACTTACCTTGTTAGGTGTCTTTGAACTTTCACTTCCTCTCAATTTTCTTCAATTCTTTGATGACTAATCTTCCTCTCAAGTGATTAAATCAAGTTTTTGTGAAGCAAGTATGGGAGGATTTGGGGTTTAATGGTGGTTTCAAAGCTTGAAGCAAGCCTTAATGGAGGTTTCAAAGCTTGAAGCAAGCTTTAATGGAGGTTTACAATGGTGAGGGAGAGAGAAACGTAAATGGTGAGGAAGATGAGGTTTTTACTTTTTTTTTTTCCTTTTCTTTTCTTTTGTTTTTATCCTTATGGAAGACTCAAAAATCCATTTAATTAATTTATTAATTATATGACTTATGGCATCATGCATGATATCATGCATGATGTCATCTTCCTACACCTTTTTAACTTTTTCATTTTCTCTTCTTTTTTTTTTTTTATTTTTCTATTAGTTCTTTAATTTAATTCTCGATTCTGAAATTTTCTTTTATTCGATTTTATTTGACAGTTAGGTCAGGAGTCAACTCTCGGGCGGGGTCAATTGACCAAATTGCCCCTCGCCGGTTCATCCCGGTTTGCAATTAATTTCATATTTCTTTCGGCTCCCTGACCTAATTATTTGACTGGCTTAACAGTTCTTTTTCATGATTTTCTCTTTTCCACTGTGTTCATAAGGGTCCTAAGGACCGCGGCGTCACTTTTTACTGTTCAAAATTTGAGTTTAAAATGACTTCACAGTCGTTCCCGAGAAGGTCACTTATCGCTGTGACTCTCAGCTCGTTTAACTTCATATGTTATGTTTTTCTTGTTTATACTTAACAAATTGAACATTACTAATTATTTGTGTTTATAGCTTCTCTAGTTGTCTTAAGTGTGGTTCTAATCCCCTTAATTGTCCGGACCGACACCGGTCACCGGAATAGTGAAATATACCAGGCTATATAAATAGGGGTGTTACAATTCTCCCCCCCTTAAAATAAATTTCATCTCGAAATTTTACCTGGTATCAATCTCTAAACAGCTGTAGGTGCTATCTCCTCATGTCCTCCTCTCGTTCCCAAGTAGCCTCCTGGCCCGAATGATGGTTCCACAGCACTTTTACCAACGGTATCTGCTTGTTTCGTAGCTGCTTCACCTTATAAGCCAGAATCACTATGGGTTCTTCTTCATATGTGAGGTCTGGATTTACTTTAATTTCTTCCACTGGTAGTATATGAGATGGGTCTGATCGATACCTCCTCAACATAGACACATGGAAGACATTATGTATCTTCTCCAACTCTGGAGGTAGTGCCAAACGATAAGCCAAATGACCCACTCTTTCCAGAACCTCATATGGCCCAATGAAACGAGGACTTAGTTTCCCCTTTCTGTCGAATCTCATAATTTTCTTCCAAGGAGAAACTTTGAGGAAAACTTTCTCACCCACTGCATACTCAATATCCCTTCTTTTCAGATCAATGTAGGACTTCTGAAGGTCTGATGCAATCTTAAGTCGATCTCTGATCACCCTGATCTTCTCCTCAGTCTGCTGAACAATTTCGGGTCCAATCATCTTTCTTTCACCCACGTCATCCCAACACAACGGGGTTTTACATTTTCTGCCATACAAAGCTTCATATGGAGGCATCCCAATGCTTGATTGGTAGCTGTTGTTGTAAGCAAACTCAATCAAAGGCAAGTGTGTATCCCAACTGCCCTCAAACTCAATCACACAAGCCCGTAGCATGTCCTCCAAGATCTGAATTACCCTCTCAGACTGGCCATCTTTCTGTGGATAAAATGCAGTACTGAAGTTCAATCTAGTTCCTAGGGCTCTCTGAAGACTACCCCAGAATCTAGAAGTGAACCTAGGATCTCTGTCTGATATGATGGATACTGGCACTCCATACAGTCTCACAACCTCATCAATGTACAACTTGGCCAATCTTTCTAAACTGTAGTCCATCCAAACTGGCAGAAAATGAGCAGATTTAGTCAGTCTGTCAATAATGACCCAAACTGCATCATGACTCTTCTGTGTCCTCGGAAGTCCCATCACAAAATCCATCGTTATTCTCTCCCATTTCCATTCTGGTACTGGTAGTGGATGTAACAACCCAGCGGGTACTTGATGTTCTACCTTCACTTGCTGACAAGTTAGGCATTTAGAAATAAACTCTGCCACATCTCTTTTCATACCCATCCACCAGTAATGCTCTTTTAGCCCCCTATACATTTTTGTGCCACTAGGGTGCATGGCAAAAGGAGACTCATGTGGTTCCTTCAAAATGATCTGCCTCAAATCAACAATTAGGAACACACATTCTGCCCTGGTGTAGCAATAGACCATCATCTCTGATTGAGAATTCTGGTTTCTTGCCCTGTCGGACTTCTTCCATCAGCTTCTGATACTTCTGATCATTCTGAGTAGCCATTCTAATCTGATCAATCAACACTGGCTGTACATGCTACGCAACTGCTGTCTGCCCATCATCATTAATCTCTAAGCTGGCATGCAAAGATCTCAACTCGTGTACCAAAGACAAAGGAGTAACTCGTAGACTTGCCATAGTCTTACGACTTAAGGCATCAGCCACAATATTAGCTTTCCCTGGCTGATAGTCTATCAGACAATCATAGTCTTTTATCAACTCTAACCATCTCCTCTGTCTCAAATTCAACTCCTTCTGAGTGCCCAAATACTTCAAACTCTTATGATCTGTGTAGATGTAACACTTTTCCCCATACAAATAGTGTCTCCAGATCTTAAGAGCAAACACAATAGCTGCAAGCTCCAAATCATGTGTTGGATAATTCCTTTCATGCGATTTTAGCTGACGCGATGCATAGGCAATGACATTTCGATCTTGCATTAGTACACAGCCTAACCCATTGTGAGAAGCATCACTATATACTGTATACTCTTTACCCGGTGTAGGTAAAGTCAGGACTGGAGCTTCAGTTAAACATCTTTTCAATTCATCAAAACTCTGTTGGCATTTATCCGTCCACTGAAATTTCACATCTTTTCTAAGCAGCTTGGTCAATAGAGATGCCAACATGGAGAATCCCTTCACAAATCTACGGTAATATCGGCTAAACCCGAGCTGCGAATCTCTGTGACATTTCTGGGTGGCCTCCAATTAAGGACAGCTTCAATCTTACTTGGATCTACCTTGATGCCCTCTTCTGATACTACATGCCCCAAGAAAGATATTTCCTTCAGCCAAAATTCACACTTAGACAATTTGGCATACAACTGTTTCTCCCTTAAAGTCTGCAGTACAATCCACAGATGTCTATCATGCTCTTCTGCATTCCTCGAATAGACCAATATATCATCAATGAATACCACAACAATCTGGTCTAGGTATGGTCTGAAGATAGTGTTCATCAGATCCATAAAAGCAGCCGGAGCATTAGTTAACCCGAATGGCATAACTAGGAACTCATAATGGCCATAGCGGGTTCTGAAGGCAGTTTTAGGAATACTTTGTACTTGTACTTTCAGCTGATAATAACCTGATCTTAGGTCAATTTTGGAGAACACAGCTGCACCTCTCAACTGATCAAACAAGTCATCAATGCGGGGCAATGGATATCTATTCTTTATTGTCACCTTATTCAACTGCCGATAATCAATACACAAGTGGAGAGTGCCATCCTTTTTCTTTACAAACAACACTGGCGCTCCCCAAGGTGGCACACTAGGGCGGATAAAGCCCTTGTCAAGCAGCTCTTGCAACTGTGCTTTCAACTCTTTTAATTCTACAGGTGCCATTCTATATGGTGTTATGGAGATTGGGTCCACACCAGGCATAACATCAATCTCACACTGCACCTCTCTTTCTGGAGGTAATCCTGGCAATTCATCAGAAAACACATCCGGAAAATCACATACAGTAGGGATGTCTCTTAGTGTTGGACTCCCCACTTGGGTGTCTATCACATGTGCCAAGTATGCTTCACACCCCTTTCTGATCATCCTTCTGGCTAGTGCAGCCGAAATAATGTTTGATGGCAGTAAATGCCTCTCCCTGTGACACCCCTTACCCGACTACAGTGTAGCCGAGCAAGTTATGCCACTCAGTGTGCCGGAGCACTCTATTTTATCTTAATTCATTTTTATCATAGTTTTGAAAATAACTTGTGAAATATAATTCATTTATTGAAATTGTAATTTATTTGAGGTTTCGAAAATTTTATAGAAAATCCGACGGAGTACCGGCTAAAAATGGAGAAAACAGTTCTTCGGAACCTGTGAAAAACACTTCCTATGATCATATTCAATCAATCCCAACTCCAATTATCAACAAAGTCTCAGAATAATTTCATCAATTTCATTTATTTCTCAATCATTCATCTCATGGTACTCATATACAATTCACATTTTGTATCACATCAAGTTACAGCAATTTCTTAACGATTCCTCTATTTATCATTTCACATCATCATTAGACTCAAATCATAAATAAATTCTCAATTTACTAATCATTTTGATTACTATTCACCTTACTAGTCAACCAAAATGTTGACTTTTTTATACTTAGTGGATATATTAATTCTAATTACACCAAGATCCCACATTTTGAGTTTTACATTTGCTAGTATTAATTGCCAATTGCAATTTAAAGTCCCCTAGATGCATTTCTAAATTTTCAATTTTTACTACCTAAGTTTACTGTTCCATTGGACAATTTTAGAGTGGAAACTAGGCTAACCTTTCATCATCAAAGTTGTTCCTTATTGTGTCTTCTTTAATTCCCTTTTTGAATCACTCCATTTGGAGTTTTGTAGCTCAAGCTATGGTCATTTTACCATAACTGGTCGGAGTGACCTGTACCCAGATTTTCTGGGCAATTTGGTTCTGCCAGATTTGGTGACCTACGTTTAGTTGGCAATTTGACTAGGTTATGGTCATAATTTGGGTCAGGTTTCTTCATGAAAGTTGTTGGTCTATATCTCAGCTTGTTGTTGGTAACATTTCAGGTCAATTGGACCTTTCTACATTGAGTTATGACCAAATGTCCAAACACTGTTCATTTGGTCATTTTGCCCAGGCAGATTGCAGGTCACCCTGATTAGGCCAAACTTTTGGTCAACTTGGTTTTGTTTTCTGGGCATGGTTTCTTCACCAAAGTTGTTCCATTATGTGTCTAGTTTCATGTCCAATTGGCCAAATACCAATTGAACCTCTACAATTCAAGTTATGGCTGCCCAAACCTGCTGGACTCATGTCCAATTCTGCAGGTCATCTAGGGCAGTCACACTAAACCTAAATCCCATCACTAAACACACTTCATTTCTTGTTTACCAATAACCAAATGGTCACTAATTGACCATTAAAACTCACTTTCATTATTATATGATCAAAGTCTCAATTTCATGCTCAAACCCTAACTCCAATTTCCAATTCATGGCATACACACACCAAACCCATACCAAATCACTTTATCCATCATCTATACTCATCAATAACATAATTAAGCCACTTAATTTTATTAAAAACCAACAATCCTTAAACTTTCTCATGGCTTCCAAATTTAGAGATTTCATTTACTCAAGTTTTTCTTTTAATTTCACATAATATCTACTTGATTTAGCATGCTTACAGGATTAAAGAAAGAAAAGAAATTGTTTAGGGCACTAACCTCTTGTAGCTCAAATCCAAGCCAACCAAGACTTTAATTTTTCTTTACTTTCTTACTCTTTCTTGGCTGCCAAATAATTCTCCTTGGTGTGGGTATAATTTTTAGTGAAGGGAGGATAAGGTTTTATGGTGAATTGAAGTGGGAAATGAAGCTTAAGGGAGCTTTAATGGTGGAACCTCTTCTCTCTCTCTCTCTCAACGTTTTTGGCTGCCCAAAGGTTGAAGATGCAGATTGGTTTTTCAATTTTTTGGTCTCTTTTATCTCTTTTAATGAGTTTAACAAATTGTGATTGGTGGAGGAAATTTAAATGACATCATATGATGTCATAATTAGCATTTTCTTTCATTTTCTTTTCTTCTCTTCTCTACTCATTTTCAATTTAATTTTTAACAATATTTATTCATATTTTAGATCATAATAATTATTTACTTAACTGGACAAGTTGGCCAAAAATCATCTCTGAAGACGAAATGACCAAAATGCCCTCCGTTTGGCTTATTGAGCCAAAATTGTCTGTACCGATTGAAAAATTTTCCTAAGTATTTTCTTGGCATTCTAATGCCATAGAAACCTCAATGACCCTTCTCTGGAGTCTCAAAAATTATTTTATGAATTTTCCCCCAGGTCTAGGGCTCCTAGTTGCGAGAACCGCAACTTCCTACTAGGTTACCCATTGCTTGGGCACCGGCTCATTTTAACTTGGTTGTATTTTATTTCTAAAATTTTTCCTAAATTATTCTTATTAATATTTGTGTTATTTATGACTCCTCACTCTAGTCTAATTATTTTTTCAGACGTTCTAGCTGTTCGGACCAACACCGGTCACCGGAACAGTTGAATGTACGGAATTGCTACAGTGAGGGTGTTACACTCCCCATGTATTACCACATCACCGTACAAAGGTAGACCAAAAGTGACTGTCTTCAGTGTACAATCAATCATAGCATGATGCCTGGCTAACCAATCCATGCCCAAGATGATATCATACTCTCTGAAGGGCATTTCAATCAAGTCTGACAGGAAAACATGTCCTTGGATCACAAAAGGACAGTCTCTATAAATTCCGTTGACCCGGACCTCTTGTCCTAACGGACTAGTTACTAGCACTTCAAAACCCATTTGCACACATGAAACAGTAAGTGAACTGATTATACTAGCACTAACATATGAATGGGTTGAACCCGGATCAAACAACACAAATACATCTTGATTAGAGATAGAGAATGTACCAGCTACCACATCAGAAGTCTCAGCCTCTTCTCATTGTCTCATTGAATAAACCCTAACTGAAGCACTTCCTTGCGCTGTCCTGACTGCCTGAAGCAGTGCCTCTACCTCTGCCTCTTCCTCTGCCAACAGACTGTGAACCTCTGGGAGCAGGACTCTGAATAGATCCCTCGGCAGTAGTAGGAGCTGGACCATATCTCGAAGACGGAGCACTAGTGCAATCTCTTGCTAAATGACCCTTGCCTCCGTAGTTAAAGCAGGCTCCAGTGGCCTAATAGCATTCCCCTCCATGAATCTTGCCACAAGTCTCACAGGAGCGGGCAGCATGTGAACCCCTGCTTGACTGTTGACCAGACCTAGGGGGTCTCTGTCCGAAAAATCTGCCCCTACCAAATCTTCCACCTCGACCCCTACTGGGTTACTAAATTTCTTCTTTTTCCCAGAAGTCCCACCAGAACTCGGCTCTACTGACTTTTCCCCTTTACCTTTTTCTGATTTCTCAGCTCTCTCTGATTTTTCTTTTACTGGGATTGCTTCTGATTCTATTCTTTCCAACTCAAGTGCTTGAGACATGAGCTCTGAGAAGTTGCTATGTCGAAATCCCACAACTTGCATTCTTATGCTGGGCTTCAAACCCGTCTCAAATATCTTACACCTTGCCTTGCTGGTGGAAAGGAGACTCCCAGCATAATGACTTAAGCGGGAGAACTCCCTCTCATACTCTGCCACTGATCTATTCCCTTGTTTCAAACTAAAAAATTCTTGCAGTTTCTGATCAACATATACATTTGGGATGTATTTATGTCTGAATTCTCTGATGAAGTCATCCCAGGTCAGCACTGGTGGTTCAGCCAAGCTGTGGGGGATGGTATTCCACCAATCATACGCATCCCCTTGAGTAGCGACACAGAACATTCAAACTTCAACTCATCTGGGCAGTGCAGTTTCTTAAACACTCTGTCTATTCTTTCAAGCCATTGCTCTGCCTCTAAAGGGTCCACTGTACCCTTAAATTCTGCAGCCCCATACTTCAATAATTTATCATACTGTCTGGCTGGAGGCAGTGGTTGTGCCACAGGTGGCTGGGGTGGAGCTTGAACAGGCATACCCCCAAACATTTGTTGAAACATTGCCGCCATCTACTGTGCGAACTGTGCAGGAAATTGCGGCATTTGCGGGGCTGGTGCTATGGATCCACTGACATTCGGTAAAGCTGGGGCTTCCCCTTGTGCCTCATCTTCAATAGACTGCTCAACTAAGTAATCCCCTTCTTTCATTTCAGTCTGAATTAGGGTATCTCCTGAACAAGTAACACATGGAGATTTCCCTCCGTTAGTTCATATTATGATGTAATGCACTGTATGTAACAAATATGGACATTGAGCAGTTGTACTTAACAAGAAAGACACAAATTCTCAAGTTAAAATATACTTCAAAAAAATTTGCTTTGATACCACTAAAATATGTCACACCTTACCCCTCTGTAAGGCATAACATGATCCCGTAGAATACCTAATGAACTACCGAACTTCACCTACCGATAACTCATTAAGTACTCTACAAGGGATTTTAAAACAATTTTCTTATTTTTGACAAGTGGTGAGCATTTTCCAATAGGTATTTAAAACATTTAATTGAAATTAAAAACTAGTTAAAACTTTTGGCCCATTTTATTTTTCCGCAAATTTTATAAAAATTTTGACAGAGTTCTATCTGTATTTTGAGAAACCAGTTCTTCAAATACCTGTAAAAAGCACTTCAAAAATTTTTCTCAACAACTACTTCAATTTCACAATCAAACTCAATCCATTTCAACAACTCCACAATCATTTCAATCAATTTCTCAAGTCCAAAATTCAATAATCCTCAAAATACTAGCAATACATTTTATTCAAATTAAATAAAATAGTTCCACTCATATTTCATTAGAGACAAAACAATTTATATATACATCACTACAAAATTTACATCAAAGGAAATTCACACAAAATTTTTATTACAAACTTCATACAAACTTTGTACAAGCTGCTCAAGACAATTTTACATGTCCATACATTTATGTGCAATATATACATCAAAAGAAATATTTACAGTTAGGGTATAAATTATACCCGATGACTTCAAGCTGATAGCTCCTCACACCTCAGCAGCTCAGTCTGCTGCTCCTCTAGTCTCTATTTATGCGACAGCAATAAAAGCTATCGCTGAGTATTAGGACTCAGTGGTGCACAACATACTAAAATAATCTTTATGCAGAAATAAAATCACATTTATTCAAAATTTGAACTGAGCATACGAGTTAAACACAAAACATAATTTATGAGATTTTAATCCCAAATAATTTCATTTTGAAGTATCAAATTACATTTCATAAAACCCACAGTTAGTTCATGCCATTCGAAACAAATAGAATCTCAATAGCTAGAGGCTAAAGAGAAATCACAACACAAGGCTAGCTAGCTCAAATATATGGATATCCATTCACATCCTTTTCTACTGGCACACCTCAACACTTCTCTAGAGAAGGAATCAAAATTCGAAACTAATTACCCCCACTAGTCGTGCTAGTGAGGTGTTCAAATATATGGTCATGATACTGTGGTTTCAAAACTTATCTTAACAGTTTGCTAAACATTGACATTTTAAATATACACAATAACTTTCAACAATTTTGATTAAAGCATCATAAATAATGTCTCAATTCACTTTTTCAAATCATTCAAAATAATATGCAGCAAATAATTTACAAAAAGTACACGTTGTGCACAAACCTTAAGCGAGTCGCCTCTTGGCCTCGACTCGGTTCTTCGGGTTCTTTCCAGGTATTCTTTCCAACTGAAACACACAATTTTACAATGTTTCAGTACTAGAACTTAAAATAAACCCAAAACAAATTTAACTTCACTTTTACCTAGCTCTAACGTGCTAAATTCGACGTTCTTGAAATTTTTGTGTTTCGGGTTACTATTCACTATACTATTCAAGTCAAATTGTTGACTTTCTAAGGCTTAATAGGTATGGAAATTCCAACTTTACCCACATACCACATTTTGGTCACTAAACTTGTTGGTTTTGGTCATTCTCTCAAAACTTAGGTCTTTTAGGCAAAATTGCCAAATTTTCAATTTTGGTGTCCCTAATTTTACTGTTTCATTGGTCAGTTTACTATTGGAATTTGGCAAAACTTTCTTCATAGAAAATGTTCCTTATTGTCTTAAGTTTATTCTCCTTTTTGAATCACCCCAATTGGAGTTTTGTAGCTCAAGTTATAAGCAAATTACTTTTACTGTTCATGCTGCAGAATTTTGGTTCTACAGATTTGTTGATCCAACTTCGTTCAGCAATTTGATCAAGTTAAGTCCATAATTTGGTCTAATTTTCTTCATATTAAATGTTCTACTCTGTCTTAGGTTTCCATTGGTTCAAGAATCGCCTAAATCGGAGTTTTCTAGAGAGAGTTATAGGCATTGAAACTTTACTGTTCAAATGGCAAATCTGCAGTCTGCAGATTAAGTGACCCAACTTTGCTTAGTAATTTGATTTGGTTAATGGAATAATTTAGGTTAGTGTTCTTCATGAAAGTTTTAGGTCTATATCTCATCTAACCACTGGTAAAATTTCAGGTCATTTTGACCTGCCTAGCTCGAGTTATGACCAAATGAACAAACACTATTCATTTGGTCAGTTTGTGCAGGACAGCCTGCGATTTTCCGACTTCGGTCACTTTGTTCACTAGGTTTTAGTCACTTTTTGGGTAGGCTTCCTAAATGAAAATTGTGTCATTTAGTGCCTATTTTCATCCCCAATTGGTCTCATATCCATTGGACTTGTAAAATTTCATTTTTAGTCCCTCAAAGAAAATTTTGGTCATGCTGCCAGCACATGACCTTATCCAATCCGAATTGGCTTTTAATTCCAACACTTCTAACACACCTCATTTGGTCACAAATGACCATTTTTCACTTCACATTAGGTCAAATATATCATTTACCAATTTCTCCAAAATTTTTGCCTCAAAACCCTAGGTCTCAAACCCTAACCACACTAATTCATTGTAATTAACTAATTCAAAGCATATAAACACAATCTTTCAACTCATTCAAGCATTTTAACATGTTTAACTCAATCAAACTCATGCAAATCACTCTCCCCTCCCTGCTGGATGAATTTCAGTTTAGTCCCTCACACATATTTTTTTTTATTTTAAGTTTATTTCTATGCTCTTGATGCTATACATACACTAATTAAACTAAAAACTTGAAGTTTGCATTACTTACCTTGTTAGGTGTCTTTGAACTTTCATTTCCTCTCAATTTTCTTCAATTCTTTGATGACCAATCTTCCTCTCAAGTGATTAAATCAAGTTTTTGTGAAGCAAGTATGGGAGGATTTGGGGTTTAATGGTGGTTTCAAAGCTTGAAGCAAGCTTTAATGGAGGTTTACAATGGTGAGGGAGAGAGAAACGTAAAAGGTGAGGAAGATGAGGCTTTTTACTTTTTTTTTCTTTTCTTTTCTTTTGTTTTTATCCTTATGGAAGACTCAAAAATCCATTTAATTAATTTATTAATTATATGACTTATGGCATCATGCATGATATCATGCATGATGTCATCTTCCTACACCTTTTTAACTTTTTCATTTTCTCTTCTTTTTTTTTTTATTTTTTTTTATTTTTCTATTAGTTCTTTAATTTAATTCTCGATTCCAAAATTTTCTTTTCTCCGATTTTATTTGACAGTTAGGTCAGGAGTCAGCTCTCGGGGTCAATTGACCAAATTGCCCCTCGCCGGTTCATCCCGGTTTGTAATTAATTCCATATTTCTTTTGGTTCCCTGACCTAATTATTTGACTGGCATAACAGTTCTTTTTCATGATTCTCTCTTTTCCACTGTGTTCATAAGGGTCCTAAGGACTGCAGCGTCACTTTTTACGGTTCGAAATTTGAGTTTAAAATGACTTCGCAGTCGTTCCCGAGAAGGTCACTCATCGCTGTGACTCTCAGCTCGTTTAACTTCATATGTTATGTTTTTCTTGTTTATACTTAACAAATTGAACATTACTAATTATTTGTGTTTATAGCTTCTCTAGTTGTCTTAAGTGTGATTCTAATCCCCTTAATTGTCCGGACCGACACCGGTCACCGGAACAGTGAAATATACCAGGCTATACAAATAGGGGTGTTACATGCTATATATATATATATATATATATATATATATATATATATATATATATATATATATATATATATATATATTGCTTTAATTATGTCAATTTGGCTTGTAAATTATTAATAATATATTTGTGTCGTTCTTTCTAGATATGGACATTGATGTGCAAACTAATAATAATGATAAAGATAAGGAAGAATAGATGGCATATTTTAGATAATATGCATGTCTATCATTTTAAAATAAAAATGAAAATTGTTATTACTTTAATGGTTGTGCATAATTATATCCGAAAGAGGTCAAGAGGCAATAGAGTTTTTCAAATATTTGATAGAAATCCTGAATACGTGGATTCCAGTGCCTTGCCTGATGTTGAAGGTATTAGAATTGATAGTCAGAAAGATAATGAATAATATCATTCCTGATCAAATTGCAAGTAGTTTAATGGCATGTAGAAGTTAATTGTAATAAATATTTGTACTTTTTAATTAAGTAAGTGAAGTATTAGTTTTGATAATTATTTTGTAAATATTAGTGAAAGATTTTGATGATGTTTATTAAAATTTAACTAATACCAAAATTTTTAAAATAAAATACATTTTATTATATAAATTGAATATAATTACAAAAAAATAATAGTAATAATATAAATGGTTATTTATTAATAAAATTAAAATAGTATATTTATATTTAGTCCTTTTTGGTCCTTTAGCCTCTAACAACAATTTAAAGAACAATTTTAACCAAACACACAATAAATAGCTTTTTTAATTAATAGTAGTTTTCTATTATATTTCCAAACATGTAAATTGCTTTTTTAGAACAACAAGTTTATAAACAATAGTTTCAAAATGGCAATAGTAGAATACAACAATAATACTAATCAGGCCCTTTCTCTTTTGGAAAGAGAAAATTATCTTTAAATGACTTAGTTTTTCCTTTCATCAAGAAAATATTTTCCGTTGACCTTTTTTTTTATGCCCCAAACATTGGAAAAGGGGAAAAGGTTTTCCAAGAAAATATTTACCGCAAAACAAACATAGCCTAATTTTAATAATCTTGTTAATATTTTCAATAAAAATTATTTTTTAATTTTTTATCCCAAAAAATAATTTGAGAATATAGAACTACTTTATTTTTATTTTTATTTTTATTTTTAATGAAAATAAAATAAATAAAAAGTTTTTTATATGTAAAAGTGAATTTTAAGTTTGGTTAAAACTATATTTTTATCAATAACAATCAATTTTCTTTTTAATAAAGTGCTACAAATTTGTAACCAATAAAGGAGTTACTGTATTTGAATTGGATTAAAAATTCTAATTCTCAGGGGTGTGCAGTCTTCGGTTTTAACTAAAAAACAGAACCAAACTGAATCAATTTAGTATTTAGGTTTGGTTTTTTGGTTTGATTTATATTTTTTAAGAATTTTGGTTCTGTTAATTTAAAAAAAAAAAACCAAAATAACTAAACCGAAGCGATATTTAGCATTAACTTAAATTCTATCATTTTGCCTTTGCATATATATATAGAAAGCTCTAATCCTTACTTTTTTCTCTCTCCCACAACCACCGTTGCTCTACACCTCCCTCTCACTTCCTTTCTCCTTTGCCTTTCCATTGTTGAATATTGCCATTCTCAGATCAAGTAAATGCCTCAAATGAAGTAAATGTCTGTCATAAATCAAATAAACGTCTCTTAGATTGATTAAATGCCTATAAATTGAGTATTTTACAGCCCTTATGTCATAGATCAAGCACCATAGTCCATAGATCACATCACTGCTCCATATTTTGATTGCCCTGTGCCTTGCCTCAACTGTACTTAACTATTACCTTTTCAATTAGAGTCTTGATGTTGTTGTGGAGTTCCTGGATGTTAGATTTGACCGAGTTGATGGCTTCCTAAAAACTAAAGAAAGATTGATGGCCGGTGGTGGTTGGTAACCCCTCTGATGCTCAAGTTAGTAATTTGATTATGGATTGAATGTCAGTATAATGACAGTGAAGGTTTTTGTTTGCATACCTATTTCTGAAGCTTAACCTTATTAATATAGTAATTGGGATGGTAACTATATGAAATCTTGGCTGAATCTTCATTGATTCTCCATTTAAGTTGTAATAGTAACTATCTTAAAATTATGCTAGGAATTAGGTATGATCAGTGGCATGATCTTTGTTTGGTCTAAGCTTAATGAGAGTGCGGAACTCTAATATGTCTGATCTCTTTAGAATGGAGCGAAACGATCTTAGAGTTCTCCTTCGAGCTCAGTCTTCAAGGGTGTTAGGCTTTAAGATCAGAAAGGTCAAGCTCTGCCTAGGTCCAAGCTCGGGTAAGTGGCCCACCCAATTTAAGCTCGGATAGGTAACCTCTAAGTGGGTTAGTTTTACTAGCATTTTATATCATTTGGCCCCTCGCCGAGTTCGAATCTTTAGGTTCGGAAAAAATGTCTTCAAAACTTTTGGTATTGATGGCATCTCTCAAAAGCTGCCAAGATATAATTGATTTTGTCCTTTCAAGGTGATGGTTTTGGCAGCGTTTCAAATTTTTCTAATCATTAATACTTTAGCTATATATATGTAGGTGCACCCCAGACTACTGTGGTGCAACCCCAAGCTCTAATCAGACAATATGATAAGTTATTGAAGTATGTGGCTACGGAATTTAAGGATACAGTAAACCCACTAGAGGCAGAGCAATGGCTGGAAAGAATGGACAGAGTGTTCAAGAAGCTACACTGCCAAGATGAACTAAAATTCGAGTACTCAGTATCCTTGCTACAAGGGGATGCTTATAATTGGTGGAAGACCATCCCCCAGCCTTGGTGAACCACGATCGACACAGGATGACTTTATCAGAGAGTTCAGACAGAAATACATCCCAGATGCATATGTGGATCAGAAATTATAAGAATTTTTTAGTTTGAAGCAGGGCAACAGAACAGTGGTAGAATATGAGAGGGAGTTCTCCCGCTTAAGCCACTATGCTGGGAGTCTCCTTTCTACTAGCAAGGAAAGGTGCAAGAGATTTGAGACTGGTTTGAATCCCAGTTTGAGGATGCCAGTAGTGGGATTCAGACACAGTAATTTCTCAGAGCTCATTTCTCAAGCACTTGAGTTAGAAAGAATTAAATCAGAAGCGACTCCAGTAAAAGAAAAATCAGAGAAAGCTGAAAAATCAGAGAAAGATAAGGGGGAAAAGTTAGTAAAGCAAAGTCCCAGTGGTACCTCTGGAAAGAAGAAGAAATTTGGGAGACCTAGCAGAGGTCGAGGTGGAAGGTTTGGAAGGGGCAGATTCTCTGGACAGAGACCCCCTAGATCTGGTTAGCAGTCAACCAGGGGTTCATATCCTGCCCGCCCCAGTGAGACTTGTGGCAAGATTTATGGGGGAGAATGCTATTGGGCAACGGGAGCTTGCTTTAACTGTGGAGGCAAGGGTCATCTTGCTAAAGACTACACTAGTGCCCATATATTCGGTCTAGCTCCTACTACTGCAGAAGGATCTATTCAGAGTCCTGCTACTAGAGGTTTATAACCAGTTGGCAGAGGAAGAGGCAGAGGTAGAGGCACTGCTTTTGGCAGTCAGGGTACTATTGGTCAGTCAGCACAAGGAAGTGCTTCAGCCAGGGTTTATACGATGAGACAGCGAGAAGAGGCTAAGACTTCTGATGTTGTAGCTGGTACATTCTCTATCTCTGATCAAGATGTATTTGTACTATTTGATCCAGGTTCAACCCACTCGTATGTTAGTGTTAGCATAGTCAGTTCACTGGCTGTTCTGTGTGTCAAAATGGGTTTTGAAGTGCTAGTAACTAGTCCATTAGGACAAGAGGTTCGGGTCAATAGAATCTATATTGACTATCCTTTGGTGATCCAAGGACATGTTTTTCTATCAGATTTGATTGAAATGCCCTTCAGAGATTATGATATTATCTTGGGCATGGATTGGTTAGCCAGGCATCACGCCATGATTGACTGTTGACTGAAGACAGTCATTTTTGGTTTCCCTTTGTACGGTGATGTGGTAATACATGGGGAGAGGTAGTTACTACCATCAAACATCATTTCGGCTACACTAGCCATAAGAATGATCAGAAAGGGGTGTGAAGCATACTTGGCACATGTGATAGACACCCAAGTGGGGAGTCCAGCACTGAGGGACATCCCTATTATATGTGACTTTTCGGATGTGTTTATTGATGAATTGCCAAGATTACCTCCAGAAAGAGAGGTACAGTTTGAGATTGATGTTATGCCTGGTGTGGACCCAATCTCTAAACACCATATAGAATGGCACCTACAGAATTGAAAGAGTTGAAAGTGCAGTTGCAAGAGCTGCTTGAAAAAGGCTTTATCAGCCCTAGTGTGTCACCTTGGGGAGCGCCAGTGTTGTTTGTTAAGAAGAAAAATGGCACTCTCTACTTATGTATTGACTACCGGCAGTTGAATAAGGTGATAATAAAGAATAGATATCCATTGCCCTGCATTGATGACTTGTTTGATCAGTTGAGGGGTGCAGCTGTGTTCTCCAAAATTAACCTGAGATCAGGTTATTATCAGCTGAAAGTACAAGAGTAGAGTATTCCTAAAACTGCCTTCAGAACCCACTATGGCCATTATGAGTTCTTGGTCATGCCATTCGGGTTAACTAATGCTCCGGCTGCTTTTATGGATCCGATGAACACTATCTTCAGACCATACCTTGACCAGTTTGTTATGGTATTCATAGATGATATATTGGTCTATTCGAGGAGTGCAGAAGAGCATGATAGACATCTACGGATTGTACTGTAGACTTTGAGGGAGAAACAGCTACACGCCAAATTATCGAAGTGTGAATTTTGGCTGAAGGAAATATCCTTCTTGGGGCACGTAGTATTAGTAGAGGGTATCAAGGTAGATCCAAGTAAGATAGAAGCTATCCTTAATTGGAGGCCACCCAGAAATATCATGAAGATTCGTAGTTTTCTGGGTTTAGCTAGATACTACCGTCGATTTGTGAAGGGATTCTCCATGTTGGCATCTCCATTGACCAAATTACTTCGAAAAGATGTGAAATTTCAGTAAAAGGACAAATGCTAGCAGAGTTTTGATGAATTAAAGTGGTGTTTAACTGAGGCTCCAGTCTTGACTTTACCTACTCCGGGTAAAGAATACACAATTTACAGTGATGCTTCTCACAATGGGTTAGGATGTGTATTGATGCAAGATCGAAATGTCACTTGCTATGCATCACGCCAGTTGAAACCGCATGAGAGGAATTATCTAACACATGATTTGGAGCTTACAGCTATTGTGTTCGCTCTTAAGATTTGGAGACACTATTTGTATGGAGAAAAGTGCTACATTTACACAGATCATAAGAGTTTGAAGTATTTAGGCACTCAGAAGGAGTTGAATTTGAGACAGAGGAGATGGTTGGAGTTGATAAAAGATTATAATTGTCTGATAGACTATCAGCCAAGGAAAGCTAATGTGGTGGCTGACGCCTTAAGTCGTACAACTATGGCAAGTCTACCGGTTTCTCCTTTGTCTATGGTACATGAGTTGAGATCATTACATGCCAGCTTAGAGATTAATAATGGGGGCAGACAGTAGTTGCATGGCATGTACAGCCAGTGTTGATTGATCAGATCAGAATGGCTGCTCAGAATGATCAGAAGTATTAGAAGCTGTTGGAAGAAGTTTGGCAGGGCAAGAAGCCAGAATTCTCGATAAGAGATGACGGTCTACTGCTACACCAGGGCAGAATGTGTGTTCCTAATGATGTTGATTTGAGGCAGATCATTTTAAAGGAAGCACATGAGTCTCCTTTTGCCATGCACCCTGGTGGCACAAAAATGTATAGAGAGTTAAAAGAGCATTACTGGTGGATGGGTATGAAAAGAGATGTAGCATAATTTGTTTCCAAATGCCTAACTTGTCAGCAAGTGAAGGCAGAACATCAAGTACCAGCTAGTTTGTTACATTCACTACCAGTACCAGAATCGAAATGGGAGAGAATAACAATGGATTTTGTGATAGGACTTCCGAGGACACAGAAGAGCCATGATGTAGTATGGGTCATAGTTGACAGACTTACTAAGTTTGCTCATTTTTTACCAGTACGAATGGACTACAGTTTAGAAAGATTGGCCAAATTTTACATTGATGAGATAGTAAGACTGCATGGAGTGCCAGTATCCATCGTATCAAACAGAGATCCTAGGTGTAACACCCTCACTATAGCAATTCCATACATTTTACTATTCCGGTGACCGGTGTCGGTCCGGACAGCTAGAACGTCTGGAAAAATAATTAGACTAAAGTGAAGAGTCATAAATAACTCAAATATTAATAAGAAAAATTTAGAAAAAAATTTTAGAAATAAAATACAACCAAGTTAAATGAGCCGGTGCCCTAGCGATGGATAACCCAGTGGGAAGTTGCGGTTCTCTCAACTAGGAGCCCTAGACCCGGGAGAAAATTCATAAAATAATTTTTGAGACTCCAGAGAAGAGTCATTGAGGGTTCTATGGCATTAGAATGCCAAGAAAAGGTTTAGAAAAATTTTTCAATCGGTACAGACAATTTTAGTCTGTTAAGCCAAACGGAGGGCATTTTGGTCATTTCGTCTTCAAAGATGATTTTTGACCGACTTGTCCAGTTAAGTAAATAATTATTATGATCTAAAATATGAATAAATATTGCTAAAAATTGAATTAGAAATGAGTAGAAAAGAAAAGAAAAGAAAAATGAAAGAAATTAGGAATTATGACATCATATGATGTCATTAAACACTCTCCACCCAATCACTATTTGACAAGCAAATTAAAAGGGATTAAAATGACATAAAAATGAGATAAAAATAGAACAATTCCAGCAGCCCTTCTTCCTATTACCGCACCAAAGAGAAAAAAAAAAAAAAGGAAGACCACCATTAAAGCTCCAAATGAGCTTGATTCCCTAGCCAACTACACCATAAAACCTCACCCTCTCTTCACAAAAAATTTCCCTTACCACTAGAGCTAAATTTGGGCAGCCATTAGAAGAGGAGAAAGTGAAGGAAAGTGAAGGGTAAAAATTCATCCAAGAGGTTAGTGCTAATTTTCTTGCTTTCATTCTTTTCTAAGCATGAATTTAAGTTGAATTAAGTTGAAAATTTGATGAAAAATGAATTAAAGATGCATGAACTTGCCCCATGAAATTTTGGCAGCCTTAGGGTACCTAGGGTTTCAACAATTTGATTGCATAATAGTTATGTATGGCTGCCATTAAGTATGATTTTGGTGTTTTAATTCATGGATTGTATGTATATAGAGAATTGAAATTGATGGAGTTAGGGTTAGGGTTTGAGTATAAAATGAAGACTTTGAACATGCAATGATGAAAGTGAGTTTAAATGGTCAATTAGTGACCATTTGGTTATTGGTAAACAAGAAATGAAGTGTGTCTAGTGATGGGATTTAGGTTTAGCGTGGCTGCCCTAGGTGACCTACAGAATTGGACATGAGTCCAGCAGGTTTGGGCAGCCATAACTTGAATTGTAGAGGTTCAATTGATGTTTGGCCAATTGGACATGAAACTAGACACATAATGGCACAACTTTGGTGAAGAAACCATGCCCATAAGACCAAACCAAGTGGACCAAAAGCTTGCCCCAATCCGGGTGACCTACAGTCTGTTTCTGCAGAATGACCAAATGAACAGTGTTTGGTCATTTGGCCATAACTCAGTGTAAAATGGTCCAATTGACCTGAAATTTTACCCACAACAAGCTGAGATATAGACCAACAACTTTCATGAAGAAAAATAACCCAAATTATGACCAGAAACTATCCAACAAGTGAGTTGAAATCACTGTTCACTGCACTGTAGATATGGTCAGTCCAGAAAAATTTCAATCCGGCCAGTTGTGGTTTTTGGACCATAACTTGAGCTACAAAACTCCAAATGGAGTGATTCAAAAAAAGAAATTCAACTAGACAAAATAAGGAACAACCTTCATGTTGATCATTTTGCCAAATTCCTGCTGCAAAATTGACCAATGGAACAGTAAACACAAGGCATGAAAACTGAAAATTCTGCCCAATTAACATTAAGCTTGGAAATGGTATTGGCAACCAATACCAACAAATTTTGAATGCAAAATGTGGTATCTTTGAGAACTTAGGTTCAATAAATTTATTATGTAATAAAAAGTCAACAATTTGAGTGAATAGTAATATGAATAGTAATACAAAGACACAGTATAATAACTAAATTAGTAGAGGAAATTAAGATATAAAATTTGGAATCCATGAAACATTCATGGATTACTTGAAATAGAAATAGTAATTCACCTAAATGACTTAATGAACATTTAAGTTATGTGAGTATATAGTTAAGATTTATTCTCATTACTAGTAGGTCTAATAAAACATAAATAATACCACTTGAATATGAAATGACATTAACCTAGATGGATTGTTGAGTATAAATGAGATGAGGTTTACATTAGGATTTATGTTTCCATTACAAATAAGATAATAACACCTTGTATGAGTTATGAATTCATATAGATATTGTAATGAATAAATGAATCACATGAAAATATGAATGGAACATTAGTTTTCTTTATAAGAGAAAGGAAAAATGTTTTGAGAACAATGGTATATGAACACCATTGTTGTGAATTGTGATCAATATGAATGATGTAAGGAATGTATGAATATTATGATGAATGTATAAATTATGAAATTTATCATGAAATAATAAAGTCATAAAACACAATATATTAATATTTAATGATATTATGTGCCCTTGTATTGCCTAGACATGTGTGTCAGATTGGATAGTTTGGCATGCCAATAGGGTATTATTTTAGCAGTACTGCGAAAGGCTTTATGCCTGTATTCATGGCTTTGTGCCCGTATTCATGGCTTTATGCCCGCATTCATGGCTTTATGCCAACATTCATGGCTTTTATGCCTGATTATGTGTTATCATGGCTTTTTAGCCATACTGACTGCATACGTGGTTGATGTTCTGCGTCCCATGGTATGACGGCCTGAGACATCGTGGTGTCCAGTGCTAACGACCCGTTATCCAATTTAGTCAGTGCCTGTCATAGGTTACTTGGGCAGTGAAATTTATTGAAATAAGTTAGAATATTAGAAATTAAAAATATTAGAAATTAAATAAAATAAATGAGTAAGATGACCTAAAATAAATTAGAATAGTTATTTAGTAGAAAGAATCGAAATGAACTAGACCGATATCAAAATTTACTTATTATGAAATAATCTGAGACAACCTAGAAAGTATTGAGAAAATGCTAAAAGATTAGCAAAGAAAATTATAACATACATAAATATTGCAAATGTGACTTACATGATAATATAAGCATAAATTTATTATTTTTAGATCATTTTTCTTTGTACATTATTACTGTACATTGGCGAAATAAACACTTCCAAAGAAGACTAAATTAGGATAAAACATATTAAATTTTAGAACCGCATGTGAAGTATAAATAAATCTTAATTATTTAAATTATGTTTTATTTCTATCTTTATTTGTATATTATTTCCTTGTTGTATTATTGTACCACTAAGCAGCAATGCTTAGCGCGATGGAATTGTTTCCTCGCGCAAGTACTGAAATTAAAGTCCAGCGAATACTAAACAGAGATTTTGGAGTTCTGATCTGCAGAGCGTTCAAGGTTGTCATCTCCTCAGCAATGCATGTAGATAGGGCTCACATTAAGCATATCATGTATTTTGTGTATGTTATTTATTTCTTATATTGCAATGTAAATTAGCAAATTGTAATTAATTTGTATATCATGTAAATTAAGGATTTATTTAATTATTACAAATGATGTAAATTAATGAAAATTTGAGAATTTTGCTATAAGAATGGAGCATGAATGAATTTGTACAAATGAGTATAGATTTGAATTACATAATGATTTTTCAAATGATGATATGAGTATGGAAATGATTATGAAATTGAAATGTATGGATGAGATTTGAAATATGAGAAAATTATGAAAATGATTGATGAGATAATTATGATTAGCATGGATGAGATTTTTTTTATTTTAAAATATTATTGAATTTCAAACAGGTAAATATTAAAATACGCCAAACGATAATAAAATAGGAGAAACTCCACTGGTTTCTCCGTCAAAAAATAATTAATATTAAATTAAACGAATTCAAAATTATTAAAAAAATAAAGTAAGATAAGTTAGGGTGCTCCGGCACTGATTGTAGTACGCCTTGCTCGGCTACACTATAGTCGGGTGAGGGGTGTTACACTAGGTTCACTTCTAGATTCTGGGGTAGTCTTCAGAGAGCCCTAGAAACTAGATTGAACTTCAGTATGACATTCCACCCACAGACAGATGGCCAGTCTGAGAGGGTAATTCAGATCTTGGAGGACATGCTACGGGCTTATGTAATTGAATTTGAGGGTAGTTGGGACACACACTTGCCTTTGATTGAGTTTGCTTACAACAATAGCTACCAATCAAGCATTGGAATGCCTCCATATGAAGCTTTGTATAGCAGAAAGAGCAGAACTCCCCTGTGTTAGGATGAAGTAGGTGAAAGGAAGATGATCGGGCCCGAAATTTTTTAGCAAACTGAAGAGAAAATAATATTGATCAAAGATCGACTTAAGACTGCAACAGACCTTCAGAAGTCCTATATTGATCTGAAGAGAAGGGATATTGAGTATGCAGTGGGTGATAAAGTATTTCTCAAGGTTTCCCCTTGGAGGAGGATTATGAGATTCAGCAGAAAGGAAAAACTAAGTCCTCATTTTATCGGGCCATATGAGGTTCTGGAAAGAGTGAGTCCTTTGGCATATCGTTTGGCACTACCTCCAGAGTTAGAGAAGATACATAATGTCTTCCATGTGTCCATGTTGAGGAGGTATCGATCAGACCCATCTCATGTGCTACCAGTAAAAGAGATTGAAGTGAATCCAGACCTCATATATGAGAAAGAACCCATAGAGATTCTGGCTTATGAGGTGAAGCAGCTACAGAACAAGCAGATACCGTTAGTGAAAGTGCTGTGGAACCATCATTCAGGTTAGGAGGCTACTTGAGAACGAGAGGGACATGAGGAGACAGCACCCACAGCTATTCAGAGATTGATGCCAAGTAAAATTTAGAGACGAAATTTATTTTAAGGAGGGGAGAATTATAACACCTCTATTTGCATAGCCTGGTATATTTCACTATTCCGGTGACCGGTGTCGATCCGGATAATTAAGGGGATTAGAACCATGTCTAAGACAACTAGATAAGCCCTGAAAATAAATAATTGGTAATTGTTAATTAGTTAAGTATAAATAAGAAAAACAGAACATAAGAGGTTAAATGAGCCGAGAGTCACAGCGATGGGTGACCTTCTCGGGAAGGACTGCGAGGTCGATTTAAACTCAAATTTTGAACCTTAAAATGTGACGCCGCAGTCCTTAGGACTATTGCGAACACAGTGAAAAAGAGAAAATCACAAAAAAGAATTATTAAGCCAGTCAAATAATTAGGTCAGGGATCCAAAAGAAATATTGAATTATTTGCAAATCGGGTCGAACCGGCGAGGGGCAATTTGGTCAATTGACCCTTAGAGCTGACTCCTGACCTAACTGTCCAATAAAATCAGAGAAAAGAAAATTTTGGGATCAAGAATAAAATTAAAGAACTAAAGAAAAATAAATGAAAAGTGGAAAAAAGTTTATTACATCATGCATGACATCATGCATGATGCAATAAACTTAATAATAAAAAATTTAAAATTTTAGGATAATTTTTGTCTTACTAAAAGATTAAAAACACATAAAAGAAAGAAAAAAAATCTAAAGTCTTCTTCATTCCTCACCAAGCCGGCTCCCTCTCTCCCTCTATGTTCTCTCACCTCTCCTCCATTAAAGCTTGTTTCAAGCTTTAAAACCTTTACTAAACTCTAATTTCTCCTATTACCACTTCATAAAACCTTGTGTTTGAGCTTTGAGAAGAAGATTGAAGAAGAAAGAAGAGGAGAAAATTTAGAAAATAAGAGGTTGGAGAAGCTTCATTCAAGGTTAGTAACTAACCACTAGAATTTTCTTTAGAATTATGTTTATATGCATGAGTTAATCTAGAACTTATGGAAAAATTAAACAAAATCAAGCATGGTGGACCATATAAAAATTCGGGTAGCTAGGGTTTAGGTTTGAGAATGGATGATTTTGATGCAAATTATGAATTAGTTAAGTGTGAATGAGTGTATAAATACTAAAGATGCATTTAGAATTCAACAAATGAGCTAAACATGGAAGTTAGGGTTTTGGACCTAGGATTTGGGAGATAAAATTTTGAGAATTGGAAAAATGGTGTGTTTGACTTTGTTTGAGCCAAAAAATGGTCATTTATGACCAATTGTGGTGTGTTGGAAGTGTTAGAACTAAATGGAAATTTGGATTAGATATGGTCATTCTACAGGCAGCATGACCACGGTCCCTCTTAGGGACCAAAACTGAAAATTTACCAACCCAATTAGTGTGAGGCCAATTGGGAATGAAACTAGACACAAAATGGCACATTTTTTATTCAGGGATCATGCCCAGAAAGTGACCAAAACCTAGTGAACAAATTGACCAAACCCGGAATTGGGTGTTCTGCCTTGTACAAAAATGACCAAATGAATAGTATTTGTTCATTTAGCAATAACATGAGCTAGGTAGGTCCAAATGACCTGATTTTTGTGGCATTAGAAAGGTATGACATAGTACTACAACTTTCATGAAGAACACAAATCCAAATTATGCTCTTAACTAAATCATTTAGCCACCCAAAATTAGTGACCTAAAACTGCCAGAACCAGGTTTGGTGCCCAGAAAATTTGGGTTACACCAATCCGGCCAGCCATGTTCAAATGGCTATAACTTGAGCTACAAAACTCCAAATGGAGTGATTCAAAAAGGAAAATAAAGTTAAGACAATAAGGAACAATTTATATGAAGAAAATTTAGCCAAATTCTAACAGCAACATAACCAATGGAATAGTGCAAAATAGGACACCAAAACTGAAAATTTGTAATTTTGCCTAAAAGACTTAAAATTTGAGAAAACAACCAAAACTAACAAATTTAGTAACCAAAATGTGGTATGTAGGTGAAATTGGAATTCCCATACCTATTAAGCATTAGAAAGTCAACAAATGGACTTGAATAGTATCGTGAATAGTAACCCTAAAACACAAATTTTAAAGAACATTAAGTTTAGCATATTAAAGCTAGGTATAAGTAGATTTGAATTTATTTTCAGAGTTATAATAAATTAAGATACTGAAACACTGTGAAACTGTATGTTTCAGTGAAAAGGAATACCGGGAAAAAACCTGAGATGTCGAGTCAAGGCCAAGAGGCGAATCGTATAAAGTTTGTGCACAACATAGAATTTCTGTAAATTTTTTTCTGCACATTATTTTGAATGAATTGAAATATTACATTGTGACACCATTGTCTTGAAATGTTTATTATGCTTTAGATTTAAATTGTTGAAAGGTTACTTATTTGTGTTTGAAATGACAATAAATGTTTAGTAAATTGTTAAGATAGTTTTGAAACTACAGTGTCATGACCATATATTTGAATACCTCACTAGCATGACTAGTGGGGGAAATCAGTTTCGAATTTTGATTCCTTCTCTGACTAAAGTGTTGAGGTGTGTGCCAGTAGAAGAAGAAAAAGAGTGGAATCCCATATATTTGAGCTAGCTAGCCTTGTGATGTGACTTCTCATAAGCCTCTGGCTATTGAGATTAATATGTTTCAAATGGCATGATATAACTGTGTGTTTTTATGAAATTTGTTTTGAGACTTGCGAAATGAAATTGTTTGGATTTAAATTTTATAAGTCATATTTTGAATTTATTTCTCATGTTCAGTTCAATTTTTGAATAAGTATGATTTAAATTCCGCATAAAGATTATTTTAGTATGTTGTACACTACTGAGTCATAGTACTCAGTGATGGTTGTTATTGCTGTCGCAGATATAGAGACTAGAGGAGCAGCAAAGTGTGCTGCTAAGGATTGTGGAGCCACCTTCCCTGAAGTTCCATCGGGTATATTTTATACCCTGATTGTAAAAATTATTTTGATGTATGTAAATGTATGTAAATATAGAAAATGGTAGTGAGCAGTAGTATAAAGCTTGTAATAAATTTTAGTTTAGATTTTTCTAATGTAAATTTTGGATTGATGTATGTAAATTGTTTTATCTTTAGTGAAATGTGAATGAAAGTATTTTTTTTTAAATTGAATGAAATTACTTAGTATTATTTTGGATAATCTTTGAATTGGAAATTACTGCTTTGAAATTTGGAATTTGAGAAATGATGTTGAAATTGGTTGGGATGGATGTTGATTTGATGAAGTTGATGCGATAAATCATTGGAAGTGCTTTTTACAAATATTTGAAGAACTGTTTTCTCAAAATACAAACGGCACTCTGCCGAAATTTTTATAAAATTTGCGGAAAAATAAAATGGGGCAAAAATCTTAACTAGTTTTCAAACTCTAATTAAATATTTTGATATCTATTAGAAAATGCTCACCACTTATAAAAAGTAAGAAAATTATTTTAAAATCCCTTGTAGGGTACTTAATGAGTTATCGGTAGGTGAGGTTCGGTAGTTCATTTTGTATTCTACGGGATTATGTTATACCTTACAGAGGGGTAATGTCTTGTAGGGTACTTAATGAGTTATCGGTAGGTGAGGTTCGGTAGTTCATTTGGTATTCTACGGGATTATGTTATACCTTACAGAGGGGTAGGGTACTTAATGAGTTATCGGTAGGTGAGGTTCGGTAGTTCATTTGGTATTCTACGGGATTATGTTATACCTTACAGAGGGATAAGGTGTGACATTCTTCTTCTTCTTCTTCTTCTTCTTCTTCTTCTTCTTCTTCTTCTTCTTCTTCTTCTTCTTCTTCTTCAAGTGATACTCCATGGGTTCTATTTTTTCTTTTCTAATTTCGATTGTTGGCTATTTTTTATTGTTGAATGTAATTTATCTTCTATGCGCTGGGTTGTATTTTTTTTCCAAAATTCAATGGTTGTTGTGATTCTTGGGTTAATGGCACTATTGTAAATCTTTGGGTAATGTGATGAAAACAAGTATTCTTTGGCCTATTTTTTGCTTACTAGATGGTTATTATGATGAGAGTTTGTTGAAATTCTTAGTTTTAATGTTAGAGATTCTTGTTTGAATGTTGAATGTGATAGATTTTTCAATTAGAATATGTGAATAGATGGAAATCAATTTAGTAAAAAAATTGATTGGCTAAAACAGAACCAAACAGTTTTTAGTCAGTTTGGTTTGGTTCAATTTAAATTTTCTATGATATTTGGTTTTTGGTTTTTTCGGTTTGGTTCGAAAAAATATTGCTTTCCATATTTATTTTAAAAAAAATTATTGAATATAAGTTTTTACAAATTTTATATTTATTTAAATTATTTAAAATTTTAATTTTAGTGACTAATATTTTTAACTTGTCTTTAAAAATTTTACTTAAAACTTAAGAAAAATAATTTTGTCTAATTAATGAATATTTAAAATTAGTTTTACCATCAATTATGAAAATAGATTAAATATTAAGCAAAAAATATATAATTTTTATGTTTTAAAAATTTATCTCTATTTATTTATTTATTCCCATAGAGTCAACCTTTTAAATTATTATATATTATAATAATTATAATTTATTATTTTAAATAAAAATTAATTTAAAAATATATCTACGCACTTAACTTTTAAACCTCAAATTTAATTTTTTAATGGTACTTTAACTTTTTAACCCACAAATCATAAATTAAATTCTCTAAAAATTAATGTTCTAATCGACGGTTGAAAAATATTTTAATGAGTATTGATAATAATTTATGGACATTCTTTATTAAGTTATTCCTGATTACTTAAAATTAATAAAATATAAAATTTATAAAAAAATATTATTATTGTTTGGGAAAAGTATAATTTATAAATTTTTATTAATTATAATAACTGTATAACTATTTTGTTCTCTATTTTTAATTGTATCCTCCTCGAATTGTATATAAAACCTTTTGTCATATCTATATAATATTTTAGTAAATATATTTAAATCACTAAGTTGCACTTATCATTAATAAAGATCTAAAAAAAAATTTGTCTTCCCCCGCTGAAGCCTTTTTATGATTCAATAAATTTTATTTTCCTTTTAATAAGCATAGTATTTACTTTTTTTTTTTATCTTAAACTTAATTTTAGTTTAGATGATTTTATGCTTCTAAATTGGAATAGAATTGAGAAAAATAGAATTTTGTTAATTAAAATTTAGAGTATTAATTATTAGTATAATTAAAACCCATTTAATTTAAAATTCTTTTTTTTAAACATAAATTCACAATTTTTTTTTTAAGGAAAAAAATTTATTTTTTAATTTTTTATAAAATTTTAATTCAAGTTGTAATAGAAAATTTTATAAATAGAATTATAAGTAAGATTAAGAATTTTAAATTTATAAAAATTTTAAAATTAATATAAACAAGTAAAATAATAATATTATAAATAATATAAAATTTAAAAATATTTTTGTCAGTTAAAAATTCACCCACTCATTCATATGTTTGTAGAAGTGAGAGAGTTTGAAGTTTCTATTAATTTTTATTATAATAAATTAAAATTTTTATTTATTAATTTTTTTATAAGATTTTAATATTAGTTGCAATAGAATTTTTTATAAGAAAAATTATAAGTAAGATGGAGGATTTTAAATTTATAAAAATTTTAAAATTAATATAAATAATTAAAAGGACTCTTCACAAGTAAGGGCTCTTCATTATCGGCACCTGTTTGGCTCTCGTCTATCTTCTTCCGCTCTGGATTCTTATCACCTTTCACAGTCTGGATTCTTCTGGTCTCTGGTGCCCTCTTCGCATCTGGTAATTTCAATTGTTAATTTTATTAGGTTTTGGTTTATCATACTCTGAAGAATTATTTTCACTTTGTTATTTCTAAATGATGTGAATTTCTTAGATTTTGGTATTCAATTCATAACCATAGAAATAGAATTGTCCCATAAATGAAAAATAAGGATTCTTAGAACTTGAAATATATATATATATATATGTGTGTGCGCGCGCGCGCGCTTTTGTTTCCACTGGGTTTCTTGCAGCTGGAAATAGAATTTTACTTTTGGCTCTCATTCTGTTGTTAATTGGATGCGCAATTTGTAGAAATTGGTACTGACCTCTCTCTCTCTCTCTCTCTCTCTCTCTCTCTCTCTCTTTAAGATTGGGCATTTGTCTCTGCCTCCTCCAGTGAATGTCGAATCCTGAACAATTAATGAATCTAAAGTACTTATTCATGAAATCTCTCTTCTTCTCAGCTTTGATTTTCTAGCTCTTCTTTTATTTTTCTCTTTTTGATTCATTTAACTATTTACTTTGTCAAAGCATTTGGTTTTTTTAATTCACTTTGTTGTTCTTTTACTGAATTTAATTGCATTTGAATTCATTTTCTAATTTACTGGATTTCATTTTTCTTCTATCAGGTACAATTCTTATCTTCTTTCTAAGGCCTTATTTTGAAAACCAACAAGCTGATAAAAACTGTAAGTTAGAGGGAAGTTTTCACTAGAGCACTCTTTTCTTTCTGATATTTGAGATCAAATTGAGGGAATATTGAAAAATTGCTTGCACTTAGTTGAATGAAAATAGTCAGAATGGCCTTTAAACTTTGTTTCAGAAATTTTGTATAAATTAGCCATTGATAATATTTTAACGCATTGGCTTTGGCATTGATTTTTTATTATTATATTTGGGGGAAAGAATGATCGATTGGAGTAAGATTCACGGGTGTTTCACTATAAATTACAATATGTGGAACCCAAGGGTATTTCTTTTTCATTTTCTTTTTCTACTTCAAAAAAGAGCTAAAATTCTTGTTTAGGGGCCTTAGAATTGTTTATATTGTGGCAAGCCAGATCTGGGAAATTGATTGTACTGCCTAAATGAATATTAATTTAGTTGTTATACAATTTAGGATAAATATTTTACAATCTCCCACAAAGGAGAGTGAATCTTAATATGCTACTTGCTTACCTTGCTTCCAGTTTGGTTCTTCTCTTTGCTCATTATTACTTAAGCTTTCGACTTGGTTCTTTGATTATCCTTGGATTTCTTATAAAATTCTGTCTTCTTATTAATTGGGTGTATTATTTGTTGTCTTTGACAGAACGAAACCTTGATAGCAATTAAAGCTCCATGTGGCACTACTTTGGAAGTCTCAGATCCTGATGAGGTAATCCCATAAGCAGACGTCGGTCGATCAAGGAAAAAATGCATAATTTTTGTGCATGCATACTCAATATGGGCTATTAACTATCCCCAACGGAGATACATGATAGTCCTTAGAAGTACAATGGGTCCCATAGATGTTTATCTTGTCAGGTACTGTTCCTTCTTATGCGTTTTATATGACTGGTGAGACAAACTTCACATTAGTGGAATGGTTTATCCATTAAATTTTTTGAGACTTTTAAATAACTGTTCTGATCTCTCTACCCATTGCCCTTTCACATTAATTAATGGATCTGCAATTATTTTGAATGTTACCTATTGCTTGGATACGAAAGTCATGTACAACCTGCCTTCAGTTATGCATAAGCTCTTTATCAGTTTGTTGGTCCAAGTCTTTGATGGTTTGGAAAATTAGGAACAACAGCTCTTGCGGAAAGAATTTCTAATTTGATCCAAACAATTCAATTGATCAAAAGATATTAGATTGCATACATAAACTTGCAAAAATCGCTTTAAAGTGCCTAATGATTGACCTTGAATTAGTTTATCTAATATGGCTGTGATGAATTATTTGCCAGTGGTCTCTTCTTACTTCACTGAATCATCTCTAATGTATTTTTTACTTATTCTAGTGCCATATGGTAGTGTTGACAGTTAATGCACACACCCAAATGTGCGATATGGTAGTGTTGTAAAATGCATCTGTCATCACAAATAATCTTTAGATTGCAAAGGAGCTAAGAAATAATGTCACTTTAGTCATAAGGGCAGCATTGGTAGATTGTGCATAATTCAAAACAGTTGTTTCAGCACTCCTCAAGGCTGCAAGAAAGATTAATTTCAGAGATATTTCAAGCCAAATAGCCTGCAACTGAAAGGTGTAATGTGTTTAGACTGTCTATTATATGAGTTTAAACAATTTTAGTTGAATTACTTTATCCACTTGATTGACAATTTTAGTTGAATTTCTTTATCCACTTGATTGACAAACTCTGACTTTCACTTTCACTTTCTTTTTTTGTGCATTATAAATTCTTGGAATAATTGGAAAATGATTTTTGTCGATGGCCTTGCAGCAATCCAACAGGGTTCTCAATCAGCACATAATGTCATAGGTACTTGTTAATTACTCTCATTGAAACACCTAAACGATTATGTCCATTTTAGCTAATTATATTATTTCTTAACTTGCAGTAGCATTTGTTAGGCACCCTAGAATTCATGGCACCAGAATTATACGAATGGGATTACAATAAGCTTGTTGATGTTTACTCAATTTGGTAGGTGTGTTTTAGAGATGCTTACATCTGAATACCTTTATGGTGAATGTGTTAACCCGGCACAAATTTACAAGAAAGCGACTTTGGAAAATCATGATGCCAAGATTTATAATTATTATCAAGCTAGAGTATGACATTCACACCATTTCAGTTATGCAGGGAAAGCTTTCTGCTGCATTCTATCAGATTCAGGACTTAAAGCAGAGCGGCTTATTGATGCCTATCATACATTCAACTACCAAGAAGATGATGGGACTAATCATCCTTTCAATTCTTTCTCCTTTTGTTCATTATCTCAAGCATCCCTTACCCATTCAATTTCTGAGAATTTGATGTTTAATCCATTTATTGTGGAATGTGGAATTAGAAAACCATCAAATATATGTATATAAATTATTTTTCTCAATAGTATAGAGAATTTAATATTTTCATGACATTAATTTGTACAAGTTCATTACAATTTATAATATCAAGATTAAATGCAAATTGGTATGAAAAATTTGTTGCAAATTTTAATTTTTTTTTTTTTTTTTTTTTTTTTTTTTTTTTTTTGTGGAGCACATATTGCTCATGATTTTTTTTTCTATTAATATAATTTTTAGTGGGAAAATTTTTATTATTAGTGGGGAATTTATTTGTCAACTAAATGTTGTTTTTTTATGACGAAAATTTATTTTGCCTTTGAGGGTTGATTTTTTGTGGTGAAAATTTATTTCACCACTAAAATTAATGTTTAGTGGTGGCCTTTTACTTCACTGCTAAAACCTTTTGTGACATTTTTTTAGCTAACTAGTGGCAATTTTAAGATTCATCATTATAGTTTTTAGTGGCGAAATTTGGGGTTTTAGTGGTGAATTTCTCTCCCCCCAACAAAAGACCTGTTTTGTTCCAGTGTCAAAATATGATTTGAGTTTGATTTATATTATAATTATAATTTTTATTATAATTATTTGAAGAAAAGTATAAATGTTTGATTTTTAGTTTGTTTTATAAATATTGGTTTTTTAAAAAATAAAAATTATGGTTTTTTTATATAAAAAGAGGAAATTATAATTTTAATGAACTCTTATTTATAAACTTTTGTTTTGATTTGCAATAAAGAAAAAAAAACTTAATTAAGTAGAAGTAACTACAATTAAGACTATGAATTTAAACTTATATAAATTCAAAATTAACTTAAATAAATTATAATAAATTATTTATAAAATTTTAAATAATTTAAAAATTAAGAATATTTTGTCCGATCTAAAGTTTACCCTCTTATTCGTACATTCATATATAATTATAGATAAATGGATTATAGATTATAGATATAGATAGATTATAGATATATTCTTAATTTATATAAAATACTTTTAAGAGGTTATTTTTATAATTTTTTAACTTTACAAATAATTTTATTTTTGTGTTAACTATATAGTACAATAGTAATTTGTCATTTCTATTTTCTAAACATCTTTATCCATTCATTTTTTTTTTCAAATTCGTTATAATATATATAATTATTTTATTTTATTACATTTAAGTCAATAATTAAATTAATTATAGCGTACAAATTTTCTTAAAAATTTTAACTAATTAAAACATAGTATTCCATAAATCTTTTCTATAAAATGATTTATAAATTAATAAATATTTTTTATTTATGTAATTAACTTTATTAATATTAAAATTTTACTTTTAATTAAAATAATTAAATTATATATGTATAAATAAAAAATATAACTTATATACTATAATTGCACGTACCTTAAAAGCTTGTGAGAATATATATATATATATATATATATATATATATATATATATATATATATATATATATATATATATATATATATATTTTCCCTAATTATATAGTAATTTGGCTGGACAACGAATTTTTGATTAAGCTAGACAACAAATTTTTGATTAAGTGAAAAAATATTTTATTGTTACGACCCAAACTATGGGCCGGACCGGCATTAGGACCTGGGCCAGTCTAAAGCCCCCAAGGCCCGTAGTAAGCCTAACTATTCCTCAACCCAATCCTAAGGCTCATTTGAGCTCAATTTCAAAAATTCAATCGGATAGAGTTTCGCCATAAAATAGACCATTCAACGGGGAGTTTTGACTTGCCTGACCTATAAACACAATATAAAATAAATTGGGGAGCTCAGCTCACCCTCCACATAATCAAAATGTCATAACTCAAATGGGAGCTCAGCTCCCTCATTCAATACCATTATGCATACAGTTAATAATTTTATAGGTCCAACATAACTTTTATAATACAGGTCCAAAATAAAAATAAGTACTTCTAACACATGTGGAGTCTAAAATTTAACTCAATTGTACAAAATACATTAAATACTATTAATGGACCTGCAAAGAAGAAGAGTAGGTTAGCCACAACAAATAATCCTCCTGTAGCCTAGAAAAATAGATGAACAGGAGTAAGCGTTCGACTCAGAGAGTAAAATACTAATTTTAACCATAATTTCTATAGCTATCTAAAGCTAATGCATCCTAAGGAATGAAAATGCAACATCATTATAATTTTCATACAAACCACATCATAGCAGTAAAAAGGCAATTTAGAGCACTCACCTACCCAACACTGTACAAACAGTACATATATGGGAGTGATCCCCTATACAGCTCTTTTAATCCAACCTCTGCCAGCAAGTGTCACTCAAGCTGGACTTTCACTTAATAAACCAAATGCGGGGTCCTAGCGAGTGTCTCTCAAGCCGTGTCTACCCGAACTTACCTATAAAGGACTGAGTCCCAATGAGTGTCTCTCAAGCCATGTCTACTCATCATGTCCATGTCCAATACCATACCACACGCACGCCAACGCACCACACTGCTCCAAATTACCACAAATAATATCCATGGCACTTCATCAATTATGAATGTGATGGCTGTCGAATCCACCAGAAATTAAATTGATTGAAATCACCAATTATGAAATATTTTCTGTAGTAAGTGGTAAATCCAGGTCGAACCCTAGAGACTGAATTATTAAATTTCATGCACTTGTGTAATGGAAAAAGAAACAAAGGTTTGGGGGGGGGGGGTTATTAATTCACAATCCAAAGAAGAAATCAAAAATCCAAAATTAAGATCTAAAAATAAGAAACTCTCCAATTAAATAAACTTCAGTCCAAGGTAATTCGCATTTTAATGCATTGATTTGATCATAAACAAAAGAAATACAATTATATCTTATTGAATACTTAACGTAAATTTACCAAATAGCGAGGTGAACACCTAACTTCTCTATACTCATCAATTCGAGCCCAGCACTCTTATTGACTCTAATTATTAACTGAGTTGGTATTAAGCAATCCTCATCAAATTATAACTGCTTTAAGAAAAGGAAGTAGTTAAGTTGAATAACAATTTATGAAGCATAAATAATTTAATCCACCCTATTGTTTCCTTAGGTTATTATCGAAAACTTGGATCATAATCAATAAAACCTAATTGCTACTCATGTTCAATCTTGAACAACAATTACGAATTATGAAGATGAACTAACAATTGATCAAATCAAACAATTAACTAATAGGCCTTTTTAGCAAATCATTCAACAGATAAAAAACAATTAAATAAAAAAATAATAGATATTCAAAAAGACATAAATTAAATTAAGAACCTAGTCTCACAAATCACACATAGGAACTTGAATCCCTTGAACTGAATTAAAAACTTAGCCACTTATGTTCATGGCTTACAAAAAAATAAAGAAAAATAAATAAGAAATCTAAAAAGAGAATGGAGAATGAAAGCCTTCAAATGGAGAATGAAGGTCTGAATTGGGATGCTTTTAGCTACTGCCCAAAGATGTGTTTATAATAAAAAACCTAATCCCAAAGATAGAAACTAAACTAGGAAAAGTTTTGAAATTCAAAAAGGCAGATTTTCAGCCTACATTCACGTTTCTAGAATCAAGGCCGATTTTCAGCGACTTTCTTTCCGAATCTACCTCTTCCCTCTTCAGGAAAGCTGTAGCCCTATTTCTTAGCTTTCCTTACTCATTTGCCCAAATCCTCTACAGCCGAAGTTATGGCCCAAAAACCAAGACTGGTTCAGACAGACAGTCCAGCCCATAGTAACGACTTCATTGCCGTTTTTGTCAATTAAAATGGCCTCATCTTGCATCCAGCCCTTCATAGAAGTTGTAGAGGTGGCTCTTAAGGTTCAATTGGGCTTGGCCTTGCTTCATTTGGATGTCTGAAACTCCAGATACAAAATAAATACTGAAACTGGTCGTGATACATTGAGTTTGGGCTTTTGCAATAGATCCATAACTCATTTTATCAACCTTGGAGACTGATTTGGGCTTTGGTCCCTCTTTATCATTTGAAGTGCTCTATCTTAACTTTTCAATGGATTAAACAACACTCAAATTGGAGATCCACAACTTTAGAAACACCTGAAAAATACAACAAAGGTAAAATGCTAAAAATTTCTCCATTTAACACAATTATTCCACAATTATCTAAAAATATACCTAGATGATAAATATATTTTAACCAGCTGAATTAAGCGTAAAAACACACTAAAAACACTAAATGTGATGGGAGTAAAATTAATAAATTATGCACTTATCAAATTCCTCCACACTTATTCCATGCTTGTCCTCAAGCATGACTTAAACTCTCAATCAACTCCACTTAGAAGTTCCTTAACTTCACCCTATCACAACATTCTCTAACAAAAGATTAAAAATTTGAAAAAAGAGGCAAGTAAGGTAATAACCATTATAACAAATTCCATCAACACGATATTAACAATTTTCCAACACAAAACAAAAGGCTTGAAATCAATGAAGCTCACACAATTAAAGTTCCATAAAATTTTTAAGTCAATACACACCAAAACACAAGGTTAATTTATCAAGGCACAACAATTATAGGTCTTTACAAATCTTAGGGGAGATAGAAATGCCCCCTTTTTTTATTTATTTGAAATTGGTACTTCTCTCCTGTTACAGTTACTTTTTTTTTTCTCTTATTTCAATCGTCACATTCAGAAAAGTACCTTGCTCATATCCTAGCTAGCTTTTGGCCTGAGAATCAACATGGGGTTCATGAAGACCCCTGGTTAGTTTACTTAACTAAAATAGCGGAGCAATTTTCAAGTTCAACCTTTTAACTCCCCCAATTTGTGCATCTACATATTATAAAGTGCCCTGATAGATTTAACAAAGTTCTGAATTATGCATGACATTAGTTTAAAGCACACATAACTAATCATTTCACCATTAAATCAAATCTAAATGATTTATGCAGAAAAAATTGCTATATGGTATGAAGAAGAGAGAAAGTCCATCATTAAAGTTACTATTACCTTGCCTAAAATCTCAAATTTTCAATCTAAAATAGAAAAGTCATTTTAAGGACAAAACACTTCTCTCAGAGAGTTAATAAAGAATCATGAATCAAGCTTATGAGAACAAATTTTATTTTATTTTTATTTATTATTTTTATTATTTTTTATTATTTTTTAATAATTTTTTTTAATAAAAAAATTGCAGCAACAAATTTCTCTTCTCCCACACTTAAAACTTACATTGTCCTCAGTGTAAAGCCCAAATGCAAAAGAAAAGAAAAAACAAATGCTAGAAAATAAAATAAAATAAGGGAAAGAAAATAAATTTGATTGTGGCTAACAAGCCACCCATGGGTTGCCTCCCAAGAAGCGCTTTTGTTTATCGTCGTTAGCTCGACATGGCAAAGCTCCTTAATCCACTGAATTCTCCTGAAACCCCTCATAAAATGGCTTGAGTTCATGACCGTTGACCTTGAACACTTTGTTAGTTCCTAAACTTTTAATTTCAATTGCACCATAAGGAAACACATTAGTAACAACAAAGGGTCTAATCCAATGAGAACGCAACTTACCAATCATCAGCTTCAATATGGAATTATACAATAAAACTTTTTGCCCAATCACAAACTGCTTCCTTAGTTTATCATGGAATGCCTTTGTCTTTTCTTTATAGATCCTAGAATTCTCATAAGCCTTAAGGCGAATTTCCTCTAATTTATGCAATTGTGATTTTCTTTCTAACTCATCCTTAAAAACATCCTGCACAAATGTATCAACAACATTAATAGAAAAGACAGAATGATCATCAGTAGGATACTTCATGACATCAAAGATATTAAATTTGACAGTCTCTCCATCAAACTCCATAGTTAAGGTACCCTCATCCACATCAATTTTTGTCTTGGTAATTTTTAGGAAAGGTCTTCCAAACAAAATCAAAGCTGACTTTGATGTGGGAACACTATCATCCTCTATGTCTAGAATGTAAAAATCAGCAGGAAAAATAAATCCTCTAACCTGCACCAACACATCCTCAACTACTCCCAATGGGTAAGCATTAGAACGATCAGCTAACTGAATAATGACACTGGTTTCTTTCAAAGGACCTAAATTTAAAGTTTGAAAAACTGAATTTGACATAACATTAATAGATGCTCCTAAATCTGCCATTGCACTTTCAAATTTAGAATCACCTATTCTACAGGGAATAGAAAACGAACCTGGATCCTTACACTTAGGGGGTAATTTTCGCTGAATTAGTGCTGACACATTTTCCCCCACATTGATCTTCTCATTATTCCTCAACTTGCGCTTTGTAGTGCATAACTCCTTAAGGAATTTAGCATACTTGGAAAGTTACTTGATCGCATCAAGTAAAGGTATATTCACCTCCACCTTCCTGAAAGTCTCCAAAATTTCTTTCTCTTATTCTTTTTTTTTTTTAATTTTTAGCCAACCGGCATGGGAATGGAGGAAGAACAGAATTATTAACCTTATTCAGTTTAGTTTCAGTATTTACCTCAACTTTAGGAACTTCAGACTCTTTTTCTCCTTGCTTCTTCTTTGGTTCATATGGAGTCTGGTTATCAACTTCTTTCCCACTCCGCAATAGTATCGCACTTGCATTTTCTCTGGGGTTCATGATTGTTTGTGATGGGAGCTTTCCAGAACCTTGAGCTTCCAGCTTACTCACAGATGAGGCTAATTGACCAATCTGCCTCTCTATGTTTTGAATGCTATTTTTGGTCTCCTGTTGAAACTGCTGTGTATTGTTAGCCAAAGCCTTAACAATTTCATCAAGTGACATACCTTGATTTGAGGGAGGCGGAGGTGGTAGATTCACTTATCTTCGCTACTGGTATCGATTTTGCACCGGTTGATTCCCATAACTCAAATTGAGATGATCTCGCCATCCTGGATTATAAGTATTAGAAAAGGGATCATACATGTGTTGTGGCTGTCCATAATTTCCTACTGCATTAACATGTTGCATTGATTCATCCTCTTGTAATGCAGGACACATGTCAGTAGCATGACCCGAACCCGAACAAATCCCACATACCTTAACAGTTTGCATTGTCCCTACAGCCAACTGCCTCACCAAAGAAGTTAAATAAGAAATTTGTTTCTCAAGGTTAGATGTACTTACCTCATTAACCTTCATAGGTGTGTGATCCATTCTCATTCCAAACTGTTGAGAATTTGCTACCATGTTAGTAATCAGCCTCCTTGCCTCTTCTGGTGTCTTGTCAACCAACACTCCTCCACTGGCAGCATCTATCATACTGCAGTCCATTGGTAGAAGTCTCTCATAGAAATATTGAATCAATAGTTGCTCACTTATTTGATGATGGGGACAGCTTGCACAGAGCTTCTTAAATCTCTCCTAATAGTCATACAAACTCTCTCCATTGTACTACCGGATGCCTCAAATTTCTTTTCTTAGGTTGTTAGCACGGGAGGCAGGAAAATACTTCTCCAGAAATATCTGCTGCATCCCATTCTACGAGTTGACAGATCCGGAAGGAAGGTAATACAACCAATCCTTAGTTGTGCCTTCCAGTGAGAAGGGAAAAGCTCGAAGCTTGATTTGATCCTCTGAAACTCCTTGAGGTTTCATGTTGGAACACACAATATGAAATTCCTTTACATGCTTATGTGGATCCTCACCTGCAAGACCATGAAATTTAGGCAACAAATGGATTAGTCTAGATTTCAACTCAAAAGCAACATTTAAAGCAGGGTATTGGATACACAAAAGCCGTTGGTTTAGATCAAGAACAGTCAATTCTTTCAAGGTTCTAGCAGCCATGGTTTCATTTTTGGAATTTTATTCTGAATTCGAATCCGAACTTAACTCTTTTGGAGATTGGACTCCTTCAGATGTACTCGGAATCTGCCTAACTTGCTTAGCTAATTTTCTCAATCATTTAGCTGTTTTTTCTACTTCTGGATCAAAGATCAACTCACCAGATTGAGAAATTCTTGTCATAAACAAAAAGAAATCAAAGTAAAAACAGGAAAATGCCTCAAAACCCTAAAAAACAATTGAATTTGGCCTCAAGAGGGTGGGACCAAGGAATCCTATGTATTGATTGGTCTTGATCAGAGCGTCGTATCCTTCAAAATAGGTATGAACCGCCCTCCAAATTCAACCAAAATTCTTAATGAACAGTAACACCGTAAATTTTTTTTTTAAAAAAAATCTGAAAATAGCAACACTTCACAAATAGAATTAACAAGAAAATATCCTAACACTAAAAACACGAATTCTAATAAATTTCAGTCCCCAACAACGGCGTCAAAATTCTTGATGGCTGTCGAATCCACCAGAAATTAAATTAATTGAAATCACCAATTATGAAATATTTTTTGCAGTTAGTGGTAAATCCAGGTCGAACCCTAGAGACTGAATTATTAAATTTCGTGCACTTGTGTAATGGAAAAAGTAACAAATGTTGGGGGGGGGGGGGCTGTTAATTCACAATCCAAAGAAGAAATCAAAAATTCAAAATTAAAATCTAAAAATAAGAAACTCTCCAATTAAAAAAACTTCAGTCCAAGGTAATTCGCATTCTAATGCATTGATTTGATCATAGACAAAAGAAATACAATTATATCTTATTGAATACTTAGCGTAGATTTACCAAATAACAAGGTAAACCCCTGACTTCCCTATACTCATCAATTCAAGCCCAGCACTCATATTGACTCTAATTATTAACTAAGTTGGTATTAAGCAATCCTCATCAAATTAATAACTGCTTTAAGAAAAGGAAGTAGTTAAGTTGAACAACAATTTATGACGCATAAATCATTTAATCCATCATATTGTTTCCTTAGGTTATTATCGAAAACTTAGATCATAATCAATAAAACCTAATTGCTACTCATGTTTAATCTTACACAACAATTACGGATTATGAAGATGAACTAGCAATTGATCAAATCAAACAATTAACTAATAGGCCTTTTTAGCAAATCATTCAACAGATAAAAAATAATTAAATCAGAAAACAATAGATATTCAAAAAGACATAAATTAAATTAAGAACCTGGTCTCACAAATCACACATAGGAACTTGAATCCCTTGAACTGAATTAATAACTTAGCCACTCATGTTCATGGCTTACAGAAAAATAAAGAAGAAATCTAAAAAGAGAATGGAGAATGAAAGCCTTCAAATGGAGAATGAAGGTCTAAATTGGGATGCTTTTAGCTGATGTCCAAAGATGTATTTATAGTAAAAAACCTAATCCCAAAGATAGGAACCAAACTAAGAAAAGTTTTGAAATTCAAAAAGGCAAATTTTCAGCCTGTATTCACGTTTATGGAATCAAGGCCAATTTTCAGCGACTTTCTTTCCGAATCTGCCTCTACCCTCTTCAAGAAAGTTGTAGCCCTATTTCTTAGCTTTCCAACAGGTACTCATTTGCCCAAATCTGAGGTATACAGCCCAAGTTATGGCCTAAAAATCGAGACTGGTTCAGATAGATGGTCCAGCCCATAGTGACGACTTTATTGCCATTTTTGTCAATTAAAAGGGTCTCATCTCACATCCAGCCCTTCATAAAAGTTGTAGAGGTGGCTCTTAAGGTTCAATTAGGCTTGGCCTTGCTTCATTTGGATGTCTGAAACTCCAGATACAAAATAAATTGAATTTGGGCTTTTACAATAGATCCATAACTCATTTTGTCACCCTTGGATACTGATTTGGGCTTTGGTCCCTTTTTATTATTTGAAGTGCTCTATCTTAGCTTTTCAATGGATTAAACAACACTCAAATTGGAGACCCATAACTTTAGAAATACTTGAAAAATACAGCAAAGGTAAAATGCTAAAAATTTCTCCATTTAACACAATTATTCCACAACTATCTAAAAATATGCCTAGATGATAAATATATTTTAACCAATTGAATTAAACATAAAAACACACTAAAAATACTAAATGTGATGGGAGTAAAATTAATAAATTATGCACTTATCAGAATGTAATATAAAATGTGCCTAGTGTTTAACTACATAGATACATATTTATAAATGATGCATGGACATGCTTGAACATATAATAATATCGAAATTATAATTAAAATTAATATTTTACTCATAGACTTAACCGTGTTCACTGTGGCGACTGGAAGGAGGAGGTAAGCTGTCCCAACTCACCTGACAAATTTCATTACAAATATTTAATATATTTGACTCGATAAAACCTTGGAAAAGACCAATGAAATCCTAAGTCGTGCCGAAAATTCAACAGAGTCTCCCCTATATCTAAGACATACTCAACCTGCAAAAGGGTTCAAAATGCACTTTTATATCCACAATCCAAACATCCACAACTCAATCACATCGCATGACCCCTCCTAGGCTCACCCAAACAGTCAATAATCACAATTTGAAAAATTATAATTTAGTCCCTACATTTACCCCTTTTGTAAAACTACCCAAATGAGCTCTAAAAATTCTAAAACTTTACCCCGCGGTCCTTAGCAATATTATAGAGCTAATGCAAAAGAAATTATATTTTTCTAACCTACCACGAATATTTTATAGATTTTTAATCAAAATTAGGCACTAGATAATTAAGAAAATGAGGGTTTGGGTTTACCTATGCCAATTCTGATCTTAGAGACACGTCCGAGACGTGTGAAAACAGTGGGGTAGCCTATAACCTTGACCCGATTCGGCGACATTTTCAGTAGCCTGTCAGCCCGGCTCAAAATTGCAGACCCGAGCAACTGTTGAATTTTTGTGAATTGAAGGTACCTATGCGAAGCCCACAACACGAGGGTTAGTATATAAGTTTTACTAAATTTTCTAAGCTCATTTAATACTCGAAAAAATATTGTGAAGTCTCATGGGACCCACCGAAAAATTGTGTCGAAAAAATTTGAAATGGGTATTGTCGCGAAGCTCTCAATGAGGGGAGCACTTTGGTACTCTCGGATTTTTGGTGGGGTTTACGGTTTTTGAGAAATCTAGCCCGAAAGTCAAAATGAGCTAAAACTTTCTAGACAAAAATCATACAAACCGCTCAATGGATTTTGGTGTTCTTGGTGTTTATGGAAAGCTCTCGAGGTGTAGATGAGTTTTGGCACAAGACCCGGTCCAGTCGGTGGCCGGATCGGCTGGATTTTGGCCAGGAAGACAAAGCGGCGCGCTGCACGCATAAGCACCTTTGGGTGCATTTTTTCTGGCACTACAGGCAGCGGCAAGCAAGGGAAAAGGGCTGAGGTTGTGCGCCGGCGAGTTGGGGAGGCTAGGGCGACGGTGGGGCAACGAGGGGAGGAGAGAGGAGAGAGAAAATGAGAGAGAGAGGGAGGGTGTCGGGGGCACGCGAAGAAGAAGAGGAAGAAGAAAAAAGAAAATGGGTTGATCCGATGCGACCAGTTCGATCCGGTCCAGTTCGATTCGGGCGATTCGATTTAAGATCCCCGAAATTAAATTTTTACTCTGCCCTGGGACCAAAAACGAGGCCCAAAAATTTCGAAAAAATTCTAGAAAACTTAGAAAAATTCATAGAGTCTAAATATATTTTTAGTTTTGCCATGTGGTCTTTAAATTAATTTTTAAAAATCATCAAAGTTTTATATTTTCAGAAATCGAACCCGATTTCTAAAATTCAAAAAATTTCAAATAATTTTCCAAAATTTAAATAAAATAAAATATTAATTTCTACCCATAAAATAATTAATTTAAAAATTAGGGGTGTTACATTTTTCTCTCCTTACAGAAAATTCGTCCTCGAATTTTTACACAAGACAGAATAAAAGAATAGAATTACACATTGAATAAATAAGGGTATTTGCTACGCATGTCCCGCTTTAACTCCCGGGTGCATTCCTCCACTGACTTGCTCCTCCACAAAATCTTAACCATTGGGATCTGTTTTGATCTTAGTTGCCTCACTTGGTAGTCCACTATGGCTATAGGCTGCTCCTCAAACGTCAAGTCTTCTTTCAACTCTACTACATCCGGCTGTAACACATGAGAAGGATCAGGTATGTATTTCCTGAGCATGGAGATGTGAAATATAGGATGAACATGAGAATGGTTGGTGGGTAACTCCAACCGATAGGCAACTGTTTCAACTCTATTAGTAACCTTAAAAGATCCAATATACCGAGGTGCCAACTTGCCCTTCTTTCCAAATCTCAAGACTCCCTTCATAGGAGAAACCTTCAGGAATATGTAATCGCCTACTGCAAACTCTACATCTCTCCATCTGGGATCTGCATAACTCTTCTACCTACTGAAAGCTATTTTTAATCGTTCCCTGATTAATGGAACCATCTCTAAAGTGTACTGCACTAGGTCTACATCATGCACCTTCGCTTCTCCCATTTCCGTCCAACACAAAGGAGACCTATACTTTCTGCCATATAGCCCCTCATAGGGTGCCATCCCAATGCTGGAATGATAACTGTTGTTGTAGGCAAACTCTACCAAGGGTAGCTGATCATTCCATTGACCTCCAAAATCCAAAAAACACATGCGATGCATGTCTTCCAGTGTTTGGATTGTCCTTTCGGACTGCCAGTCTGTCTGAGAGTGGAAGGCGGTACTAAAGTTTAATTGCGTGCCAAGTGCCTCTTGCAGCTTTCTCTAAAACCTAGAAGTGTGAACTTGGGCCCTTTGTCAGATATTATGGAAGAAGGAACTCCATGCAATCTGACTATTTCTCGAATATAGAGATGGGCATACTATGCAATAGAATATGTGATTTTCACAGGCAAGAAATGAGCTGATTTAGTCAGACGATCTACAATTACCCATATCGAATCATATCCCCGTGTGGTACCATCATGCATATAGTTAATAATTTTACAAGTCCAACATAACTTTTATAATATAGGCCCAAAATAAAAATAAGTACTTCTAACATATGCGGAGTCTAAAATTTAACTCAATTGTACAAAATACATTAAATACTATTAATAGACCTGCAAAGAAGAAGAGCAGATTAGCCACAACAAATAACCCTCCTGTAGCTTGGAAAAATAGATGAATAGGAGTGAGCGTTCGACTTAGTGAGTAAAATACTAATTTTAACCACAAATTCTATAGCTATCTAAAGCTAATGCATCCTAAGGAATGGAAATGCAACACCATTATAATTTTCATACAAACCACATCATAGCAGTAAAAAGGCAATTTGGAGCACTCACCCACCCAACACAATACAAACAGTACATATATGGGAGCTGATCCCCTATACAGCTCTCTTAATCCAACCTCTGCCAGCGAGTGTCTCTCAAGCCGAACTTTCGCTTAATAAACCAAATGCAGGGCCCCAGCGAGTGTCTCTCAAGCCGTGTCTACCCCGACTTATCCATAAAAGGACTAGGTCTGTAACACCTTAGGCAAATCCCACATCGAAAAAACACGGGAGAGATGCTGGGTTCATAAGTTGATAGTTCGTAACCCCTATTGACGCGTTTTAAAACCGTGAGGGCTTCGGCCCAGAGCGGACAATATCACTAGTGGGCCGGGCCGTTACATTTGTGGTATCAGAGCCGCTCCGCGTGCAATCTTGAACGATGGTGGGGCAAACCTCAGCGAGGACGCTGAGTCCCATAAGGGGGGTGGATTGTAACACCCTAGGCAAATCCCACATCGACAAAATACGGGAGAGATGCTGGGTTCATAAGTTGATACTTCGTAACCCCTATTGACGCGTTTTAAAACTGTGAGGGCTCGGTCCAGAGCGGAAAGCTAGTATATAGGACCCCAGTAGAGAGATTTAGAAATGATGAGCAGTTTAGGAGAGACAGGCAGTGCAAGAGAGGGTTTGGACCTGGCCAGTCCAGCGCAGCTGCTATAGAGAGCAAGAGACCCAGGGGGTCTCTGGGTTAGATTCAGAGCAGAGAACAGAGGCAGAGGTTCCTATTTGCCTCGAGGAGAGGAGGTCAGATGAGTGTATCAATTGACAATTTTGCGGGTCCTATAGCATGGAGATCAATCCCGATGCCAGTTTTTACACATTGTAGGAAGAACCACAGAGGAAAGTGTAGATTACTAACAGGTGGATGTTTCAGATGTGGGTCCATAGAGTATTTTTTTTTGAGAGATTGCCCATGGAGGAGTGCTCCCACAGCTCCACCACAGACTCAGAAGTCTGCCCCGACAGTACAGAGGGGTAGAAGACCGATGAGACCAGAGGTAATTGGTACATCTCAGAGAGCTTCTAAGACTATAGAACACCCCGAGGCTGAAGTAGCATCCTACGTGTACGCTATGGCTCGAGAAGAGCCAAATCCGGTAGATGTTATCAGAGGTACATTTCCTAATTATAATACCTTTAAGTATGTATTGATAGACCCTAACTATGTTCACCCCTATATATGCATTGTACCTCCTGTTGAAAGAGGATACCGATAGATGGGTCAGAAGATGACATACTTGTCACCAACCCTTTGAACCATAAGGTTATGGTAGATTATCAACCGAAAAGGATCGTATCAAAGATAATAGATGGAAATGAGAAGGAGGCTGTATATGAGATGAAAGAAGATGAGTACAGAACTGGTTGAAAAAAAAAAAAAAAGAGTTAGTCTATTGGGATTATACCGTGGTGATTATGCAATGCTCTTGATGTTTGTGCTGTAAGCTGCAGATTACAGTACCGACTTGGGACTATTGTGTAGAGCTACGTATTTTCAATAGTAAATCGAGATAAGGATAAGATTGTAGAATAAGGATTAATAAGACAGACTAAAAAAAAAAAAAAGTAAAGTATTATAACACAAAAAGGTGAAAAGACAAGGAGATAGCGGTCCCTCGATTAATTACACTATGTAAATTTCGAGGACAAAATTTTATTTAAAGGGGAAGAATTGTAACGACCTCACCGTAGGTAGTCCGTACATTTTACTGTTCCGACGACTAATGTCTGTTCGGACAGTCAGGATGTCTGGAACTACACTTAAACTATAGTGAGGAGGCATAAATTAATGAAATAAATATTAAAAAAATATAGGAAAAATTTTGAGAAATAAAATAAAATTTAGAGAATTTATTAATTGGTATAAAAAAATAAAAATAATCCGATGAGCACCATGAAAGGCATTTTGGTCATTTCACCCTTAGAGGTGAATTTTGACTTAAATGTCAAATTAAAATTTGGAAATAGAATAATTAATACAAATTAATTTTATGAATTTGAATTTGAAAAATGAGAAGAGAAAGAAGAAGAAAAGAAAAGAAAAGAAAAGGAAAGAACAGAAAAGAAAGGAAATAGATTTATGAAATTTAAAAACAATAATTATAGAATATATATATATATATAAGACACAAGAGACAAAAATTCACCAACCACAAGTCTTCTTCATTTCCTCTTCTCTCTCTCCTTGCCGTCTCCATGTTCTCTCCCCTCCACCATTTTTACTCAAGCTTTGAGCTTGAGTTTCTCTTCATTTATCCACCAAAACCCATGGTCCCCTTCATTAAAAATTTAGCCCACATCATAAGGAAGCTCTAGGTACCCATAGGGAGAAGGAAAGTTGAAGTTTTGGAAAAATTTTCAAGTTGGGTCACAAGAGGTTAGTGCTTTTCTCCCTTCCTTCTTCTTTTAATACTTGAAAGTGACTTGAGATAAGTGGAAATTTCAAGAAATTAACAAGAAATTCATGAACCCATGATGTCCCTAAATTTTGGCAGCCATGAAATGTATTGGGCTTTATTTCAAATAATGTAAATGAGTTTAGAGATGATGATTGATATGATTATATGCATGAGAAGTGAAAAGGGATTGAATTGATTGAGTTTGAAACTTGGAAATTAGGGTTTGTGTACATGACTTGGAGATTTGTTGTAAATGCTTGAAATTTGACCTAACTGGGATGAGATTGTTGCTTATAGAAGTGTATTGCATGCAAATTGAAGTAAGGAAGTTGGAGGAGATTGAGTTTTGGAAGTGTCAATTTTCTGCAGGTTGTGTTTGTTGAGGGCAGTGTACATTTTAGGCCATAAATAAAATTGTGTGACCCCAATTGGTATGAGGCCAATTGGAGGTGAAACTAGACCCAAAATAGCCCATTTTCCATGAAGAAACCATGCCCAAATTCTGTCCAAAACTTGAGCTAAATACTGCCCGAATTCGGATTTCCCTGCACCCAACCCAGAAAATGACCAAATGAACAGTACGTGTTCATTTGGTCATAACTCTCTCTGTACTGGTCCAAACGACCTAAAATTTTACCCATGGAAAGTTTAGACATAGGGCTACACTTTTCATGAAGACCACTTAACCCAGTTTTGCCTCTAACAAATTTAAATTGTTAGCACAAGTTGGGTCAGTGAAACTGCCAACCCAGAAAATGACCAAATGAACAGTACGTGTTCATTTGGTCATAACTCTCTCTATACTGGTCCAAATGACCTAAAATTTTACCCATGGAAAGTTTAGACATAGGGCTACACTTCATGAAGACCACTTAACCCAGTTTTGCCTTTAACCAATTCAAATTGTTAGCACAAATTGGGTCACTGAAACTGCCAACCCATAAAATGTCCTAAAATACTGTTCCTTTGGTATGCTTGACCAGTTTTGGCAAAAATGCCATAACTTGGTCTCCAAAACTGCAAATTGAGTGAAACTAGTGCCAAAAGTTTTATAAGGCATAGCACAACAATTTTTATGTTTTGACCAAGCTCTAGAAACCATTGCATCCTAGGGAAAATATTAGCCGAAGTTAGGAATTGAAATCTAGAAAATGTTAAGTTGAACCCAGAATGCCATTTGATACCTGTGTGTTCATTTGGTCATAACTCTCACTAGGAAATTCCATTTGAGATTTGCCAATATGATCTAGAAACATGATACTTAGGGCTACAACGTTAATTTAGACAGCTTTGCCAAATTCTAAGTGTAAAGACCCTAAAAAGAGGGTCAAACATACTGCCCTGAAGTTGATTTTTGCCCTTATAGGATTGAGAGTCCAGGTTAATACATTGATCATAACTCACTATACCAAGCTTGAAAAATTATGAAATTGTACCTGGGAGTCCCTAAGACATAGAGGAACATATCTTGTGAAGGAACCTAAGTCTAAAAATGACAATAAAATGATCAAATGACTGGTCAAAGTTTATTAACTAGAAATTGTAAATTCTGGACAGCTTAGAGGCAAAGGGACCAGTTATGGTATTTTGACCATAACTTGAGTTCTATAACTCCAAATTCAGTGATTCAAAAACTGAAATTCAAGTTTAAACATAGAGGAGCAATTGTTATGAAGAAAGTGTGACTAAATAGACATCCTAACCTAGTCAAATTCCTAGATAAATATGACACATCAACATGAACCTAAAGAAAGGTTCATGGGAAAAATGCTATATATGAAAATTAAAAAACTCATAAGGATAATTAAATATTAAAAATGATATGAATATGTAAATTGGGACTAATGTCCTATTAATATGAAATTAATAGTACCAATGAACAGTACTAAAAAAAATAGTAACAGTGAATAGTGCTAAATTAATTAAAAATATTTAATTGCCCATAGTATACCTAGACTTATTTATTTAGTTGGATAAATTGATATACCAATTAGGGACTACAGATAGCAGTACTGCCTACCGAGAAAATCATGAACTGACAATATATGTCTGGTATGATTATTCTACAGGCTATATGCCTACTTACTGGCCATCGTGCCTACTTTATTTCTGGCTTTACAAGCTCGACAATGGTGAGTCTCGTGCCCGCTTGGCCTCGTGCTGCGGATGTATCTGAGGTAGACATATGGCTGTCTAACCCGTATACTCCCGCGTATCCAGCTTTTATAATTTGTTATAGGTTTCTTGGGCATTGATAATAATTAATTAATACTGAATATACAATAAGTAAACAGGAAAGATCCCAATAACGTTAATTGTTTCCAAAGAGCAATAAAAATGTAAAAGACCCTGAAATTATGATTTGCAGATATTAATTCAATTGTTTAATTATTGTTATTATAAATTATGCACCACTAAGCGTTATGCTTAGCGCGTTGGTTTTCCATCGCGTAGGTACTGAAGATCGTGATCGCCACAAAGAGTATTTGGACAGAGTTCCGACCAGATCTGCCACCGATCAGAGTCACCTCACCAGTCTTTTGTATTTTGGTAGGGCCCATGTATAGACTAGTATATTGGTTCATTATGTTTAGTCATGATGTATTTCATTTTGGACCTGTAATTAAACTTTGAGATTGAAATGAAAACTTGTAATTTATTATCTATGAATTTCTATATGAATGCAATAGATGATACTTCATTTTTAGATCTCATAAATAATTGTAAATGATATGATACAAGAGAATATGATATGGAAATGTGTGAAATGAATATGAATATGTTAACATGTGATAGTGGAACCCGCCAGATGCTAATAAAACAGAGGAGGATCTGTCCGGGTCTCCACAGAAATAAGGTATATAAAAAAAAAAAAAATTCTACACATAAATTACCTGATTTAAATGACATTAAAATTTACAATAGACATGACAAGACAAGATAGGGTGCTCCGGCACCGAATGTGGCACTTCTTGCTCGACTATACAATAGACGGGTAAGGGGCGTCACATTTAGTGGTAGCACAAATGTAATGGCCCGGCCCACTAGTGATATTGTCCGTTCTGGGCCGAAGCCCTCGCGGTTTTAAAACGCGTCACTAGGTGTTACGAACCACCAACTTATAAACCCAGCATCTCTCCCGTGTTTTGTCGATGTGGGATTTGCCTAGGGTGTTACAATCCACCCCCCTTATGGGACTCAGCGTCCTCGCTGAGGTTTGCCCCACCATCGTTCAAGGTTGCACGCGGAGCGGCTCTGATACCACAAATGTAATGGCCCGGCCCACTAGTGATATTGTCCGCTCTGGGCCGAAGCCCTCACGGTTTTAAAACGCGTCATTAGGGGTTACGAACCAACAACTTATAAACCCAGCATCTCTCCCGTGTTTTGCCGATGTGGGATTTGCCTAGGGTGTTACAAGGTCCCAGCGAGTGTCTCTCAAGCCGTGTCTACCTGTCTTGTCCATGTCCAATACCATACCACACGCACACCAACGCACGCACACTGCTCCAAATTATCACAAATAACATCCATGGAACTTCATCAATTATGAATGCAATATAAAACGTGCCTAGTGTTTAACTACATAGATACATATTTATAAGTGATGCATGGGCATGCTTGAACATATAATAATATCGAAATTATAATTAAAATTAATATTTTACTCACAGACTTAACCATGGTCACTGCAGCGGCTGGGAGGAGGAGGAAGGTTGTCCCGGCTCACTTGATAAATTTCATTATAAATATTTAATATATTTGACTTGATACAAACTTGGAAAAGACCAATGACACCCTAAGTCATGCCGAAAATCCGCCAGAGTCTCCCCTATACCTAGGACCTACCCAACCTGCAAAAGGGTTCAAAATGCACTTCTATATCCACAATCCACACATCCACAACTCAATCACATCGCGTGACCCCTCCTGGGCCCACCCATACAATCAACAATCACAATTTGAAAAATTATAATTTAGTCCCTACATTTACCCCTTTTGCAAAAACTACCCAAATGAGCTCTAAAAATTCTAAAACTTTGCCCTGCGGTCCTTAGCAATATTATAGAGCTAATGCAAAAGAAATTATATTTTTCTAACCTACCACGAATATTTTATGGATTTTTAATCGAAATCAGGTACTAAATAATTAAGAAAATAAGGGTTCAGGTTTACCTATGCCAATTCCGACCTTGGAGACGCGTTCTGGACGTCTGAAAATGGTGGGGTAGCCTATAACCTCAACTCGATTCGGAGACTTTCGATAGCCTATCTGCCCGGCCCGAAAATGCGGACCTGAGCAACTGTTGAATTTCTATGAATTGAAGGTACTTACGCGAAGCTCACAACACGGGGGTTAGTAATTTTTACGAAATTTTATAAGCTCATTTAATACTCGGAAAAATACTGTGAAATCTCATGGGATCCACCAAAAAACGATGTCAAAAAAATTTGAAATGGGTATTGCCGCGAAGCTCTCGACGAGTGGAGCACCCCGGTACTCTCGAATTTTTGGTGGGATTTACGGTTTTTGAGAAATCTAGTCCGAAAGTCAAAATGGGCTAAAACTTCCCGGACAAAAATTGGATAAACCGCTCGATGAATTTTAGTGTTCTTGGTGTTTATGGAAAGCTCTCGAGGTGTAGATGGGTTTTGGCACAAGACCCGGTCCAAGCGGTGGCCGGATTGGCTGGATTTTGGCCAAGAAGATGAAGCGGCGCGCTACGCGCATAAGCACCTTTGGGCGTGCTTTTCCGGCGCTGCAGGTGGTGGCGGGCAAGGGGGAAGGGCTGAGGTGGTGTGCCAGCGAGCTGGGAAGGCTGGGCTGGCGAGGGTAGGAGAGAGGAGAGAGAAAATGAGAGAGAGAGGGAGGGTGTCGGGGGCGCACGAAGAAGAAGAAGAGGAAGAAAAAAGAAAATGGACCGGTCTGATCTGGTCCGGTTCGATTCGGTCGATTCGATTCAAGATACCGAAATTAAATTTTAACTTTACCCTGGGACCAAAATCGAGGCCCAAAAGTTTCCAAAAAAATTCTAGAAAACTCAGAAAAATTTGTAGAGTCCAAATATATTTTTAGTTTTGCCACGTGGTCTTTAAATTAATTTTTAAAAATCATCAAAGTTTTATATTTTTGGAAAATCGAACCCGATTTCTAAAATTCGAAAAATTTCAAATAATTTTTCAAAATTTAAATAAAATAAAATATTAATTTCTACACATAAAATAATTAATTTAAAAATTATGGGTGTTACATTTATCTTAACTATGTGAAATTCTATTTAATAAATAATAGATAGCATATAATTGAAATACTATTCTATTCTTAATATTTATTGTCCATTGCATATCCTAGTGACAAGGAAAGATAAGAATTGCATTGCCCATTAATAAATCGTGGTGGAATTGTAATGGTCAATCAGATGACTACTTTTTATAGTATAGATATAAATATATATAATTAATATGTTGTAGCTTATCTTATTATAATGACTAATTTTTATAATATTAAGAGAGTAATTATTAAATAATTTGTAAGTTATATATATATATATATATATATATATATATATATATATATATATATATATATATATAATTTATAGGAATATGAATTTTAAATTTATATAAATTCTAAAACTAATTTAAATAAATTATTTATAAAATTGCAAACAATTTAAAAATTAAAGGTATTTGTATTCAATAAAAAATTCGCTCTCTTATTTGTACATTAATATATAACTAGTTTTTTTTATTATTTTAAATATGCATTGCACGTTATTATACTTGTTATAAAATTTGTAATTAATTTTTTATATAATTTTCATTAATTTTTTTATATATTATATAATACTACCATAATATTATAAATACTTTATTCAATTATTTAAATTAAAATATTAATTTGAATATCATTTTAATTAATTATATAAAAAAATATTTATCAATTTAAAAATTATTTTTTTATTTAATTATATTTTTATGAAAATTATATATTATATTATTAAAATATAATAATAACTTAGTTATAAACTTAAATGTAATATAATAGAAAAATATAATAATGAGTTTTAAAAATATAAATAGGTGAAAATATTTAAAAAGTAAAATAAATTAATAATAAATATAAACTAGCTCATTGAATTTAATTCATTCAACCTTTATTATATTCTTTTTTTTTAATAAAAAATTTTGATTTGCATACATTTTGTTTTAAATTTTCATAATTTTAAATAATGTTCACTTGTACAATAAAATTGCATATCTACATTAATATTAAAGAAAATTATTTGTAAAATTAGAAAATAGAATAATTTTTGAAATGAATTTTTGTAAGTTTAGTGTATTATTATCATAAAATTTTCATTTTTATTATATTGAAATCTTGAAATTTTATACTGTCATATTGTTTAATAAAAAATTTTTAAATATATTTAATAAGTATTTTTATTTTTTAAATTGTAGATTATATTATATATGTTATAAAGTACATTATTGATTAGAATATAAATTAAATTTAATTATACATGTTCCAATTATGTGTGTGTATATGTATATTGGTTTAAGTTTCTAATTTTAAATTAAAAATTATAACAAAATTTTTGTAAAATAATTTAAAAAATAAGATTTTTAAAAGAAAAAAAATGAAAATTTATATTATTAATATTTAATAAAGAATATTTTTATTAGTTAAAAAGTTGGTCCCTCATTCGCACTTATAAATATATTGTAGTGTATATAGTCTATTATTATAAATGTCATGTCTGAATATTATACTATATGTAAATATTTGAATTGCTTTTGTTAATTAAATAATCTAATTAGACCATTTGCTAAAATTGAAAATAATATCAAAGTTAGAGATTAAATTGATAAAAATTAAAAGGTTTGGCTAAAATTGAATAAATTTATAAAGGTTTTATTTTTTTAGTTTAGTCATTAAATAATAATATAAAATTTATATAAATAGATAAAAAAATTTGAAATGAATGAGTATTTAAATTTTATATTATGATTTTTTTATTATATTTTCATATAAAATTAAATTTTATTTTTATTTTAAATAATTGATCATCTTAATAAAGCCTAAATAATTTTTATGAATAGTATTTTTTAAAATTTTAATATATTTGTAAATTGTAATATTTTATTAATGTAAAAAATAAATTTAATTTGAAAATAGGAGTAATTAATAAAAAATTCTAAGCACTACTTTAATTTTGTTTAACATTCTAGTTGATTTATTAAAATTGTAAAATTAGTGTTAGTTTAATTTTATTTTAGTCAAAATTGAAATGCAATTATAATAATTTCAAGAGAGTTTTAAATAAATTAATTTTATTTTAGTCAAAATTGAAATGCAATTATAATAATTTCAAGAAAGTTTTAAATAAAAATTATTTTTTAATTTATTATATTGAACAATAATTTGTGAATATAAAATTATTTATTTTTATTCTTAACAAAAATGAAATAAATAAAATTAGTTTATATATGAAATTAAATTTTAAATAATTAAAAATGGTTATAAATTTATGACTAATAATGTGGTTCTTCTACTTGAATTGGATTAAAAATTCAAATTTTTTATTCTAATATATAGTTAATGCTAAATTTTTATTTAATTAGATATTTAATTTTTTTTAGTAATGTTTTTTAATTATGTTATTATAATATATCTTTTTTTTTTATAATTAGAATTATTATTGAAATAATATTAAAATTTTATTTTATATTAATTATTGTAATAGTAAAAAATAAAATTATTACGTACTTAGTGATAGCTATTTCATAGCTAAAAGTTATTAGGGATAATATAGCATATTATAGAATTAGCATCATAAAGGATTTAACAACAAATTGTCCGTCACTAAAAGATTAGCAACGATAATGTTTGGAGGCACTAATTGCTAAAATTATTAGTCATGCATCTTTTTGTCGCTAAATAAAATTAGCGACAAATTTATATGAATTAATTTCATGCCTTTAATATGCATTATTGGTGATGTATTATATATCTGTCGCTATAAATATGTTTTTTATATTTTTGTAAATAATATTTTTTATTTATTAACTTCTTATTTTAGTTAATTACTTCTTGTAAAATTTTATATTTAACTAATATTCCCCTTCATACATTTATATATAATATAGATTATAAATGGATTGATTATAAATTATAAATATAGATAGATAGATTGTAGGTATAATCTTAATTTATGTAAAAATGTTTTTAAGAGATTATTTTATAATTTTTAACTTTACAAATAATTAATTTTTTTGTGTTAAAATATATAGTACAATAGTAACTTGTCATTTTTATTTTTCTAAACAACATCTTTATTCATTTATATATTTTTTAAATACCTAATAATATATACAATTATTTAATTTTATTACATCAAGTCCATTAGATTAATATTGCATGTAAACAATTAGATTAATTATAATGTATAAATTTTCTTAAAAATATTAACTGATTAAAACATTGTAATTCATAAATCTTTTCTATAAAATATTTCTAAATTAATGAATACTTTTATTTATATAATTAACTAAATTAATATTAAAATTTTAACATATAGATTACTTTAACGTATTATTAAAATTATCTTTTTTGTAATGCAACAGATAAAAAATTTTCTTATCAGTAAAAAAAATGGAGTTTTCTCAAATTCAAAGAGCAATTTCTCAATGCTACTGGCAATTCGATTTCCGGGATTTCAATTTCCAGCCCAATGATCATTACATTTCAAATATAGTTTGTGACTATGCTTGGCAACCTCCTGATGGATGAAGTTAAATGTGGATGGAAGTTGTTTAGGCAGCCCAAGTGCAGATGATCTTTTGCTAGATGCTTCATCAAATTGGTTGCTGCGGTTCAGTTTGAATATTGGTGAAACTTCCATTCTAGCTGCAGAACTAATTGGGATTTCATTTGGACTTCAACTAGATTGGTTGAATGGGTTTCGTCGAGTTATTGTAGAATCAGACTCTTTAAAGGCTGTTAAATTGATTAACAATGAGAGAGATATACCCTTTCATCATTTAGCTGCTTTGATCCAAGACTGTTGAAGACTTATGAAGATGGATTGGGATTGTTGTTATCCCATATCTATAGAGAACAAAATTTCTTTGCAGATTCTCTTGCAAAACAAAGTCATGGTTTGCAAGTTCAAGAGTTAGCAGTTTGGGACTCTTCTCCATGAAAAGTACTTCGGTTCTTGAATGATAATAAATTGGGTGTCAGCTTTAAATGAGTTTTCTTTTAATTTTTTAGCTATAGAAAAAGAAAAAAAAATTTTTTTTGGAAATGTATGTGAAACGAAAATTATTAGTTATGGAAATTTAGTATACAAAATTTAAGTCAATTGGTTGTTTTTTTTTTTTATTTTCTTTTATTTGGTTGGTCTTGTTGGAATGTAGAATTTGAAATAATATTTACATAAACACTTCATTACTGTTGTTAATTAATATATCGGTGATATGAAATAATATTATGCTCATTAGTTGTATGTTTATTGAATGGACTGAAATCCAAAGTTCATGGTGTGTTAAAAATTTTAACTTGCAATACATAAAAGTTGATGATGTTCATTAAGCCAAGAGATACAATGGAAATAAGTCTGGTATAGAAATGTCTGACTATGGTATGGAAATAAGTATGGAATATGTACGATTTTGGTTACGTGAACCTTAGGTATGGACAAAACAGAATGTGATGATGTCTGTGTAGGCAATCTTTGATGTCAACTTGTAAAGTACTTGATCCATGTGTCTAACAACAATTGGTTTATCAGTCCAGGGGCCGTATAGAACACAAAGGTAAGTAGAAAAGAAAACTGAAACATGAGAATGTGCAGAAAGTTGACTGACTGACAACAAATCATGTTTGAATCCACATGTACGTATAGATCATTTTTAAATTTTCTATTCCTATATGATGAACTGATTGTGTTGTCCCATCTAGAAGAAAGAAAGTACTAGAAGAAGGCAAAGAAATGAGTTCAGAAAATAAAGATTTATTAGAACATGTGTAAAGTTGCACAAATATCAACAATCCATATAGCTGGCACTTTATGATCAAAACCAAGATTATGTAAAGCAGAAACTTTACCTGCAAAGCTTGTGTACGTAACACATCTAGCTTCATTCACAATTTTACCTTTCATTAGCTTTATTAATTCTTGTTGAATCAGATTGGTCCGCTGAATCAAGTGGGCAAGCTCATCAGTCCTCTCCTCATATGGCCTAGGTGCGGCAACTATCTTTGTGACAAAAGCATCTTCTGTAGATTGATTTGCCATTAGCAATAAATTTGCCCCTTCTCTACTTATTCCTATTTGGATACCCAATCAATTTGAAGCATGACTCTTTGATATGTCCAATGGCTTTGCTAAAATCCTTCTTCTTAAATGGAGGCTTATCACCAAACCCTGTCCCTTCCTTCTTGGTATTCTGAGTTTTGACCAGCATAGCCAAAGAACTCTCAGTACCATCTATCACCCCATGGTTCACTTCTCTCTACTTCTCAACTTGAAGTATCATAGAGTCAGCCTTATTCACATGATCATATCCACCATTAAGTCCCATGAGAACTGTATGAGTTTTTCATCATTCTTAATAATGGCCAATTCCTTGAAAGTTCCACAACTACAGGTTGGAAAGGGCATTAAACTTGCATATTCGTCCCACAAATTTTTCAGTTTTGTGAAACAAGCCATGATCGACATATTCCCTTAGTGAAATGAACAAATTAAATTGGTTTGATTTTGAAAGTAGAATTATCATAATAACATGAGACGAGCATTTGTTGAGCCAACATGGAGTAGATGAAATATGTAGGGTTGAGTAGTTGAATCATGATGATGCCCTTCAACTTTTTGTTCAAAAGCCATAAATGAATAATCATTACTCAAGAATATGCACAGCTTTCTGAGAAGGTTGTAAACTATGCCAATAGTCTCCGTTTAGCTCTTAATGTTTTAGGTTCCTTTCTCTATGGTAGATCTTTGAGGGAATGGAGTAGCACATTGGATACCAAAAGAAATTTTAAATGGAAAAAATTATGAGCAACCTTCATATAAGTTATGATGCACTTGATGAGATGTTGCAAAACATATTTATGGATATTTCATGTTTCCTAAAAGAGGTGGAGGAAGATTATGTGAATAAGTGTCATTCTTCCCAAATAGTGGAATAAGCTAGAGAGCTCGTTGATAAATCTCTTATTACTATTTCACATGGACATGTGTGAATGCATGATTTGGTTCAACAAATGAGTCGAGAAATTGTTCTTCGAGAATCTTATGAGGAGCCAGGACAACGTAGTAGGACATGGCTTAATAAAGATATGTATAACATCCAAATGAATGAAATGGTAATTAACTCATAATTAAATACCAACTATAGACTATACTAATCTAGTTGCCAATTTGATGGATCTAATTTGTGTTTGCTTTATATTGTTTCTATTTTGAACACTGAATATCAGGTTCAAGACAAGTTAAAGCTTTAGTCTTACATTCATGGGAACAAGAAAAAGAACATTTGAGTGCTGAAGAGTTTTAAAAAATGAAAGAGCTAAGATTGCTCATACTTCAAAATTTATACCTCTCTCAGGACATTGAATATCTTTCCAACGAATTAAGGTATTTGAAATGGAATGGATATCCTTTCAAATCTTTGCCATCAAATTTTCATCCAGATAAACTTGTTGAGCTCCATATGCAATGAAGCAGTATTGATCAACTATGGAAGAGGCAAATATAAGAATGATTTTTTTGAATTTGATTATAATTTCAACATTCTGATAATTTATTCTTTGCTAGCCTATAAAATTCTTCAAGATTATTGATTTGAGTAATTCAGTAAATTTAATCAGAACGTCAGACTTCAAAAATCTTGAGGGAAATATAAAAATACAAGAAATTCATTAGTCTATTGGAGTTTTGAAAAGGTTTTTTTTCTCTTAACTTGAACAACTATCAAAATCTTATAGCTCTTGCAAGCAACATGTGTAATTTGAAGTCCCTTAAGATTCTTATTTTGCTTGGCTGCATAAAACTTGAGAAATTGCCTTAGAGTCAATTTGACATGTTTGGGAAAATTTGATGCATTTGGAATTGGTACAATAGAAAAAAAAACATTGGATTTTCCTTTGCTTTCTAAGTTTAATTAGCCAATGAAAATCAATATATTTGAAGTAAAAAAAAAAAGAAAAAAAAAACCTATCATGATATAATAAAAAATTAATAATGATTTTATATAATCATGATAATGATATTATATCATATATATAATAAAATTAATAATAAAAAAAAAAAATTATGCTGTCTCATTATCGTCGTCATCATTATTACGTCTGTAATGGATTGTGCTATGGATAAGCATTACATAAGGATATTCATGATAGTTCTAAAGCAAAATCATCACACATCTGTTTGAAATTGTTCTTATATTATATTAAATTAAATTAATAAAAATCTAATGAAAATATTTCTATAGTGGAATTTGTGTTTGTTACAACAATATTTTTTTTAATTCTATTCATAGTTGTGAAAGTCGGATTGATTGGCCGAATGTACATTTTTAATTGAAAACCAGATCAGTTGTTAGTTTATTTGTTCTCTAAATCCACATTAGGAGAGAATTGAAGTTGACACTCTCGAATCAGCCGGTTAATCAATAACCCAATTAACTCTGCTCGATTCATAAAGGGTAAATCAGTTCATTCCCTTCAAGAAAAAAATACGTGTTGGAATAGTGTCATGAATTCTTGAACCAACATGAGCATTAAAAAATAAAATTTATTAATATGACTATTAATACGTGTTAATAGTTTATTAATATGACTAATTTGATATGTATTAAAAAATAAAATTTATTAATTTTAAGAATAAATTAATTATATAAGTTGCTTAATTTTTAATAAACTAACATGAGCAGAGGGTATATTAAAAAAAATAAATAATATTTAACTATATTTTCTTAAATTAAGTCAAAATAGAGGGAAAACATATCACTGTGACGCAGAGGGAGTATGTATATATAAGAATTAAATATTAAATTTAGTTACTTAAATTATAAAATATTTAAATTTTTATAATATATAAAAATATTAAAATACATGATAAAAAAAATTTCAAAAAATTCCGGCTTACACTAAATTTAGAGGCAATGCTAGCTTAGTGAACCACCAAATCTAACAAATGTAAATTTGAATTATTAAAATTTCTTGGTAAATAGAATTTTATTTAGTTTTAAATTACTTATCTAATTAAATTAGGGTATGATATATTTTCTCTTATTTTATATAACATGAAAACTTAAACAATTAAAATTTAAGCATAATTAAATTTTTTTAATATCATGAATAATATAATAAAAATTTCACTTATTTAAAAATTAAATTTAGGATTACTTTTCAATTAAAATTATAAGTATGAATTTTAATATGTATGCTTTTTTTCCTTTAAATTTATTATACTCAGTCTCAGGCGCTACTAAGTTATCGTTGATCTGACAACACTTCTAGAATACCCATGAGCCTTTAGTTATGGATCTGAAGATAGTTTGTTGAAATTCCTTCCTGATCATTCGATATCGACCGATTTAGTTTAAATTATTCGATGAGCATCTTCTCCTTTTGATCTCTGATTGATGTGCAGTTAGTGTCAAATCGATACTTGTGGAGTGCAGATTACGAGCCCTAGGTTTGATCGTCCAAATTGGCTATCAGTTGTCCATTTTCTCTCTTTTCAGTTCTCCATCCTTCGACCATTAAATGGAGCATCACTAGTCTTATCTGAAAGCTTATCATCCTAGGAGTCTATAGCTCTTGGAATCACTGGAAATGGCCATGGGAAATGGCTAGTATGTAACACCCCTATTTGTATAGCTTGGTATATTTCACTGTTCCGGTGACCGGAGTCAGTCCGGACAATTAAGGGGATTAGAACCATACTTAAGACAACTAGATAAACCATAAACACAAATAATTAGTAATGTCCAATTAGTTAAGTATAAACAAGAAAAACAGAACATAAGAAGTTAAACGAGCCGAGAGTCACATCAATGGGTGACCTTCTCGGGAACGATTGCGAAGTCGATTTAAACTCAAATTTCGAACCGTAAAATGTGACGCTGCAGTCCTTAGGACCCTTACGAACACAGTGGAAAAGAGAAAATCACGAAAAAGAATTGTTAAGTCAGTCAAATAATTAGGTCAGGGAGCCAGAAGAAAAATTAAATTATTTGCAAACCGGGATGAACCGGCGAGGGACAATTTGGTCGATTGACCCCGAGAGCTGACTCCTGACCTAACTGTCAAATAAAATCGGAGAAAAGAAAATTTCAGAATCGAGAATTAAATTAAAGAACTAATAGAAAAATAAAAAATAAAAAGAAAGAAAATGAAAAAGTGAAGAGAGGCGACATCATGCATGATGCCATAAATCCTATAATTAATAAATTTAATTATTTAGATATTTTGGTCTTCCATAAGTTAAAAATTCATAAAAGAAAAGAAAAGAAAAAAAAAAGATTTCATTGTCATCTTCCTTATCCCTTGCCGCCCTCACTCTCCCTCACTTCTCCATGGTTACACCTCCATTAAAGCTTGCACTCAAGCTTAAACTTCTTCACTCAACCTTAATAACTTCCATAAAAACCTCATTAGAGCTTGTTTTAGTCACTTGAGAAGAAGATTGAAAGAGGAAAGAAATACAAAAGATAGAGATTTGAAGGAATTGGAATTCTAAGAAAGGTTAGTAAGCAAATTTGATGATCTTAGTTTGATTCTTACATTTCTAACTTATTGAGCTTGTAAATAAACTTTAAATGAAATGAAATAAATTTTTGAGGGACTATGAGTGATTTTCGGCCAGCATGTGTATGGGGGTTTTATTGCATGGTTTGAATGGGTATATGAACCTTAATTAGTTGAATGATTATAATTAAAGGCATTGAATTAGCTAAATACAAGGAAATTGTGAACTAGGTTTGACACTTAGGGTTTAGAGACCAAAAAAGTGAAAAATTGCTAAATGATGTCTTTGACATAGTTTAAGGAAAGAAATGGTCATTTGTGACCTAATTAAGTGTGTTAGAAGTGTTTGAATCAAAGTCAAATTCGGATTGGGTATGCAGCATGACTAAAAGTTACCTTTGAGGGACCAAAAATGAAATTTTACAAGTCCAATTGGTATGAGACCAATTGAGAATGAAAATAGACACTAAATGACACAATTTTCATTTAGGAAGTATGCCCAAAAAGTGACCAAAACCTAGTGAACAAATTGACCAAACTTGGAAAATCACAGTCTGCCCTATACAAACTGACCAAATGAACAGTGTTTGTTCATTTGGCCATAACTTGAGCTAGGCAGGTCTAAATGACCTGAAATTTTACCAGTGGTTAGATTAGATATAGACCTAAAACTTTCATGAAGAAAATAAACCCAAATTATGCCATTAACCAAGTCATTTGGCCACCCCAAGTTGGTGACCTAAAACTGCCAGCACCAAAAAATTGCCCAGAAAATCTGGGTTAAGTCCAATCCGGCAGCCATGGTTCAAATGGCTATAACTTGAGCTACAAAACTCTAATTGGAGTGATTCAAAAAGGAGAATAAACTTAAGACAATAGGGAACATTTTCTATGGAGAAAGTTTTGCCAAATTCCAACAGTAAAATGACCAATGGAACAGTGCAACCTTAGACACCAAAATTGAAAATTTATCAAATTTGCCTAAAAGACTTAGAATTTGAATAAACAATCTAAACCAACAAGTTTAGTGACGAAAATGTGGTATATGGGTAAAGTTGGAATTCCCATACCCATTAAGCCTTAGAAAGTCAATAATTTGACTTGAATAGTATAGTGAATAGTAACCCCGAAACACAAAATTTCAAGAACGTCGAGTTTAGCACGTTAGAGCTAGATAAAAGTGAAGTTAAATTTATTTTTGGATTTATGCTAAGTTATGGTACTGAAACACTATGAAATTGTGTGTTTCAGTTGAAAAGAATACCGGGAAAGAACCCGAGGAACCGAGTCAAGGCCAAGAGGCGACTCGCTTGAGGTTTGTGCACAATATCACTATGCTTTAAAATTCATTGATAAAGTGAATGAAATATGTATTTTACTTTTGCTTTGAATTGTTGAAAGTTTATTTGTGACATTATTTATGATGTTTTGATTTAAATTGTGAAAGTTATTGTGTATATTTGAAATAGCAATATTTAGCAAATTGTTAAGATAAGTTTTGAAACCACAGTGTCATGACCATATATTTGAACACCTCACTAGCATGACTAGTGGGGGCAATTAGTTTCGAATTTTGATTCCTTCTCTGGAGAAGTGTTGAGGTGTGCTAGTAGAAGAGGATTTGAATGGATATCCATATATTTGAGCTAGCTAGCCTTGTGATGTGACTTCTCCTTAGCCTCTGGCTATTGAGATTATATTTGTTTCGAATGGCATGATCTAACTGTGGGTTTTATGAAATGTGTTTGATACTTCGAAATGAAATTGTTTGGAATAAAATCTCATAATTCATGTTTTGTGTTTAACTCGCATGCTCAGTTCAATTTTTGAATAAATGTGATTTAAATTATGCATAAAGATTATTTTAGTATGCTGTGCACCACTGAGTCCCAGTACTCGTGATAGCTATTATTCTTTGTCGAAGATTTAGAGACTAGAGGAGCGTGATTGAGTCTTGAGGATTGAGGATCTATCAGCTTGAAGTTTTCAGGTATAATTTATTCACTGACTATAATTATTTCTTTTTTTTTATGTATTGCACTTAAATGTATGGACATGTAAAATTGGTCTTGAGCAGTTTGTATAAAGCTTGTACAAAGCTTGTAATAAATTTTAGTTGAAATTTCTCTTAATGTAAATTTTGCAATGATGTATATAAATTGTCTATCTTTAATGAAATATGAGTAAATTGATTGATTGATAGTATTTTTATGATTATTGCAATTTTTGGAAATTGAGAAACGGTGGATTTGAATTTTGGAAGTTGATAATGTGTTGAAATTGATTAAGATGATTGTGAATTTGCAGTAGTTGTTGAGAAAATTTATTGGAAGTACTTTTACAATTATTTGAAGAACTGTTTTCTAAAAATACAAATGGAACTCTGGCAAAATTTTTATAAAATTTACGAAAAAATAAAATGGACCAAAAATATTATCTAGTTTTAAATTTAATTAAATGTTTTAAATACCTATTAGAAAATGCTCATCACTTATCAAAAATAAGAAAATTGTTTTAAAATCCCTTGAAGGGTACTTAATGAGTTATCGGTAGGTGAAGTTCGGTAGTTCATTAGCTATTCTACAGGATCATGTTATGCCTTACAGAGGGGTAAGGTGTGACATAGTATGGCCTTTTGAAGTTCTTACCATCCAAGAGCCTCCCTATCAATTTTCCCTGCCCAGAGCACTGTTTGTCCACTCGCTTGTCACTATTGACGCATGCTGGACTTCACCTGGGGGTGCTAGAGTACTGGCACTAGGGTGTGCTAGAGTCTTGTTGCAAAGCTCGCAGTATTTGGAGGTTCTGCCCACCTAACCTACATGTTGGTTTTTTTTAATTGTTATTACGTTATTAAAATATTATTTAAACAATATTTTTTAATAAAATATCCTTATTTTCCCTCACAAAAATATAATAATAAAATTAATGTATTTACATATAATAACTAAATTTTTGACAACTTAATTAAAATTAAAAATAACAAAATAATATTATTGTAAATTTTCTAAAATTTAATATAATCAAATTTAATGATCCAAGGCACAAGTGTTCAAAAAAAGTCCAATTTCCATAACACATAATTTAATTTAGCATAATCACAATAATAATACATTTAAACAAATTATTTAATTTGCAATGATATCAATAAAATAATATTAAATTTATAAAATTTATAACTTTAAATTCAAGTTATTACAATTTTCTCCTTTAAGGAAATTGGTCATAAATAAGATAAGAACCCCCAAACGAGGAAGGTGATCTCTTCAAATAATGCTAGAAGACCTAAGTTAACAAGGAAACCCTGAAGAGCACTAAACGGTGAACCTAGCTGAAATGAGAGTCCAAGACCTTTACATGGGGTATTGGGTCAATGGGCCTTGTAGTAAATAGTTTTTTTTATTATTATTTAAAGCTTTGAATTTGTAATTCTTTTCTCCTAACCTCCATTCTTTAGTTGTAGGTTTAATTAAAAGGTTTGAAAACTTTTCTCCTTCCTCATTTCTTTGTATGTTTTATTTACTTATTCTAATTGTCGCAAGGTATTTTGCGGTCGCTTGGACGAACTCTCATCGAAGTGGGAAAAATAAGGAGTCGCCACTTCAATTTTGAGGGAAATTAAAGAAAACCATTTGTAAAAATAAATTAGAAAGAAACCACTTCGAAAACAGAGATTCTAGGTTCGGGGTCCGTATACGGGTGGGGAAGGTGTTAGGCACCCCGCCTTGTCCCTCAACGAAGGTAAACAGATTTAATGTTATGCTCTTCATAAATTAAAAAGATAATTAGAGGGTTGGGATAGTGATGATGTTAATCCTTTGTGCAAAATAAAGGAATGTTTGATATTTCACTCATTTTGGGTTGCCCAAGAACACAAGTTCATGAGATGGCCCTATAGTGAATAGGTGTCATGTAGGGTTATCTTGTGTATTAGAATTGTGTTATTTTAATTTTGATTTTGTTAAGAGAGCTCGGGTGAGAAGCTTCTCCCAATCTATGGATATGTTTTATTAAGAGTTTTAGGTGGAAGATTTCGGATAAGAACTCTCCTCTGATCTCCACATATTTTATTAAGGTTTTGGCTGAGAAACGGGTAAGAACTCTCCCCTGATCTCTTAGAATATTAGCTTTAAAGTTTTTAGTAGAGGATCTCGGATAAGAACTCTCCTCCGATCTTCGTGTTTTTTATTTGAAAGAGAATCAGGTAAGAACCCTCCCTCGATCTCTTAGAGTGGTCGATTTAAAATTTTAAATGAAGGATTTCGGATAAGAACTCTCCTTCGATCTCCATGTTTTTTATTTAAATGAGAATCAGGTAAGAACTCTCCCCCGATCTCTTAAAGTATTCTATTTAAAATTTTAAATGAAGGATCTCGGATAAGAACTCTCCTCCGATCTCCGTGTTTTTTATTTAAATGAGAAATAGGTAAGAACTCTCCCCTGATCTCTTAGAATATTTGTTATGATCGCATATCGTAAGGACCTTAAACCCGCGTAAAGCTTCTCTTAACCCATTGATGCCTTATAACTAGAGGGTGGATACAAGATCGAACTTCTCGTCGATCTCCTATGTGATTGCCTTATCAAAACTCTTTGGCTAGCGATATCTGACCTCTTTTGGTTACTGGTTCGGGACTCGATCTCATCCAATTCCCGCTCTATTATGTTACCTCCTGGTTCATTTCATAACCTGACCTTATAACTTATTTCTCTGGCTTACTATTCGACCTTTTGTTACAGCTATTCTTTTGTCATTTTTATTTGCTCGAAAATTTTCATATTAAGATACTTCTATCAACATCCTTTAAATTACCTACAAGTTGCCCACAACTAAAACACCTATTTTTAAAGGAAATAAAAGCTAAGAATGGATAAATAAAGTTTACGAATGGATAGAAGAAGTAGATTTGGGAAATAACTATCAGCCTGAATAATCTACGTTGAGATTTTAGTGCAACTGAACATAATAAAAAATTTCAAGAATAAGAACAGACAAAATAAAACACGAGTGTTCGGCAAAATGACAGTCTAGACACTTACCTGTGGGAAGTTGAGGCTATTAAACTAACTCTGGAACTACAGATATTGCGAGTTGAAAATCGATTGTCAAAGGACCGTGCTTACTTTGAAGTAGCGAGGACCAGTCGAATGTAGCTGAGTCAAAGTGATGGGAACCGGGCCAGAATTAAGTCAAGCTTGGAGAGCAATACGTTGGTGTTAGGGAGGTGAAGATGAAACTGAACAAAAAAATGGTCCCGCAGAGTAATGAACAGACACTGAAAATGAAGAATTTTAGGGTCCAAAACTCTTTCAGTGGAGATACTCAAGAAAACTGGTTTCTGAAGTTTCTCGATTCTATGAAAGCTTAGAATGGCAAAGTAGCAAGACTGAATCAAATTTCAGAGCCTTTCCACTATAATCACCACCTTTTTTTTTGTCAGTCCCTTGCGATGTGCAAGTAGGTATTTATAGGGAACGGGTGCTCTTAATGAAGGGTCAGGATCTCCCTAGGGGAGATGGAGGGTTTGGATTCAAAGGGACATGATCCGATATCTGAGAATTGAAGAGAATCAAAATGGAGGGCCGGGATCCTATTCAGAATATATGTCCTTTCTCCTTTTAATCCAACAGCTCAGGGTCTTGCCTTACAAGATGGATCCAAGGGCTGGGAATAAAAAGCGCCAATCCTGTCATCTACTTTTTAATCCAAGGGCTCCGGATTCGTCTTTACAAGTATGATCAATGGTGGAGATCAAGGTGTACAGAACTGCCATAACTGTTTTGGCATCTGTCAGCTAGGTGAGCATTTCTACAGCTGAGGCGTGCGGTGAAGATTTGATCCGCCTGTAATGCTTTAACTAACTCGGCTCTGATTATAAAGGGAGCTGATTGAAAGTTATTTTAATCCCTCCGTGCTTTTCGATCTCTATTTCTTCCGATCTCCCTATTATGACCCTCTCCTTTTTCGATCTCTCTAGTATCAGGTCCCTTCTCATTCCCCGATCTCTCCCATTCTAGATCTTTCTTCCTTATCTACTTGCCTTGGTCAACGCCATTAATTCTTCTGTTACCAATGTATCTTTTTCTATTTCTGCATGCAATAAATGGCCAGCCCCTATATATATGTACCAACAGGTAAATCCCCCCCACACTTCACTTCTCCTTCTTTAGTTTCTCCATTTCTCTAATTTTAGTTTTTCCGATAAGATTTCTGATTATGGTGACTGCTTTCGATCTTTTTCCGTTTGTTTTCTTCGCCCTTCGCCTGAAAATTTATGATCTCATTGATCGGAAAACCATGAGGACATCTAATGATAGTGAGGGAACTGGACTAATTTATCGATCAAGACCAAAAGTGATGATTATGCCGATCTCGAATTGGTCTACTGGTATAATCAGTGGACCGATCTCGAGCAAGAGGACTGCTAATTTCAATTTTAATATCGATGACTGCCTCTTGAAGTTTATTTAGCTCCTCACCACATCGGGCATCCTGACTATAGCTCGGTTCTGGTCGATGACATCGACGATGACTCCGCTCATCATCATGAGAGTCATAGTCACCCAATTTGAGCTGCACTTCTATCCAATACTTGTGGCTGGTTTTCTGATCAAACACATCTTTTGATTCAGCCACAAGACTAGGCTTTGACATAGGCTATTACTAGGTAAGATGTAGTGCTGATCTTTAGAGATCGCCCAAATGATGTAATCTGACCTTTAAAGATTCCTCTAATGATGTAATCCGATCTCTTGAGATCGCCCAAATGATGTAATCCGATCTTTTGGAAATGAAATGAAATTTTATTTGAAGGTTGTTATTTTATTATTGCATTAGTTATTTTTCTGATCTCTGATGTGCATATCCGATCTGATCCCTAACTGAATCTTCATTAGCCGATCCGTGATTTTGAAAGTTTGTTCAATCCGAGAACCCTAGCTAACCGATCCCTTTAATTTTGATTTTATTATTGTGTTTCTAGAATCTTCCTCCGACGTGTCAGGAAAGTGAGCCGATTCTGCTAACCGATGTGCCGCTTGGGACTTTGTGAGCATTAAATGCACAGACGGGTATAAATAGGGGGGAGGGTAAGTCAGTTGCTCCCTTATGTCATTTTCAGAACTTTATTAGCAATCTCAGCATTCTCTCATTTCTTTAAGTTTTTCCGGCACCGATCACATTTCGATAAGGATCTTGATTCTTCTCTTAGTTAACCTTTTTTGTTTTCTTGAAAATGAGCGGCGCCGAGGGTCAAAGAGCTGTGAGCCCATCTTCTGTTCACATTTCATGGACATCGAACGAAGTTGAGGTGGTCAGGCCAAGTGGGCGACCTAAGCCTCCTACGACCTCTTCCTCAGGGAGAGAAAATCTTCCCATGGATGAGTTGCCGTCGGCCCTCCAAGAAACCGATCTGCAGTCCATTAGTTAAGAGTACAATCTTCGGACTGACTCTTACAAGCTTATCAGATGCCATGGTGATTTCCGAGCCGATCACTTCTTTGAAGAAAATGATATGATCATGGTGTATGAAGAGCAATTAAAAGTTGGGCTTCGGTTTCCCCTTGACGACTTCTTTAAGGACGTTCTGAAGTTCCACCGTGTATGTGTAGCCCAAGTGCATCCGAACTCATGGCGGATTCTAGTGGCTTTTAGAGGCTTATGCCAAGCAAAGAAGCTCGAGCCTACAGTGAAGGTTTTTGCTGAGTTGCATAGGCTCACTCATCGAAAGGATGACGAGTACTGGTTCTTCCAAGCCAAACCGCACTGTGGGCTTTTTACCGACCTCCCCTTCTTCACTGAAGAATTGGAAGAACTGCTTCTTTATGTTGAGGAGTAAGATTCTGAACAATTTTGAGGGTTTTCCATGCAGTTGGCAATATCTGGTCCCATCAATTCCAAAGAAGGTCACCCTAAGTTGGGATGAGGGCGCCATGGTAATGGAATTGAAGGATCAGGCGGCCACTCACAAGTATTCATGCTTATATGCCGTTATGGCCGAACTGAGGTGGTGGCTAATGCAGATGATCGCCAATGAGGATTATGAACTGCAGCTCTCTGACCTCGGACCCGGGATCGGTATAACCTAAATCTTTAGTCTCTTGACTTAGGTAATCTCACTAACTATTTTTCCGTGCAGAAATGGCTGGAAGCGAAGGCGCAAAGGAGAGCCGCAAGCGAAAAAGAGAGGTCTCCCAAAAGGTATGAGAAATGAAGATCATCGCAGTATCACAGACGCCAAGGCGAGATTTGGGAGAAGTGCTGGGCTCCTCGTCCCGACCTTCGGGACGGTCGATCCCAGAAGTAGAGGTAGCTCCTTCCCCTCCTCAACAAGAAGAACCACCACCTCCACCTGTTTCTTCAAGTGCAGAAGGGGGGTCTTCTAACCTATTGTGAGGACCCTTTCTAGTGGTGCCCAGGTCCTCATTCACTCTCTAGAGAAAAATCAATCAGTTCGGGGGAATCCGGGCTTGGCCAAGGTTCTGGGTGCCACCATATGCCTCCAGGATGACTGGAACAGGCTGACCCCGAATAGCCTTGATGATCTCTTAGCTCAGACGATGAGTCTGAGCGTAGAGAGCCTGGTGAATCAGCATATAATCAGGGAAAAGGCTCATCTTCTGAGGCAAGAAATTTTAAAGGCGGTCCAGGACTCAGCTTCCGCCTGAGCCCAACTTTCGTCCGCCCAAGACTATATTGCTGAAATCGAGGGTCGGATGAAATCCTACTAGGATAAGTTGATCAAACAGGATCGTGAACTTGGAGAAGCTCGAGCGCTCCGAACTGCCGACGTCACTCGCCTTACCGAGGAACTCAAAGTGAAAGAAGAAGAGGCTGTGACGAGGGAAGCTAGTGCTTATGTGAATGCACATAGCGATCTTCTGGCCGAGCTCGAGGGGCGTTATCTTGGGGAAGACTTCTCCTGGATGGTGGACCTTGCTCCTAGAGATGAAGAGGGGAGCGAGGAGGAACCCGAGAGAGAGAGAGAGAGAAAATGAGCGAAATGACGATGTACCTGGAGAACAGGCTGGGGGAGACGCAAAGTAGCGAGGCAAAGTAGCAAGGCAAATGGCGCAAAGTAGCGATGTGACACCCCTTACCCGACTACAGTGTAGCCGAGCAAGTTATGCCAGTCAGTGTGCCGAGCACTCTATTTTTCTTAATTCATTTTTATTCTTCCTTTTGAATATAACTTGTGAAATATAATTCATTTTAAGCCATTTATCGAAATTACTATTTATTTGAGGTTCCGAAAAATTTTTAAGAAAATCGTGAGTCTGGCTAAAAATGGAGAAAACAGTTCTTCGGAACCTGTGAAAAACACTTCCTATATTCATTTTCCATCATCTCAACTCCATTTATCAAATTCTCAACAATGTTCAATCTTAGTTCTCATTCATCCATCTCATATGATACCATGCATAATTCATATATAAACATTCACTTTTCCATTTACAACCACACTTTTCATTATTTACATGAATATCAAAATACATTACATAAGTTTCAAATACATATGAGAAAATAAAATCAATTACAAAATACCAAAATGACATCTAGCGTCCTACCAATGCACTGCAGACAGTGAGGTGACACAGACACTATGCAGAACTGTGAACTGCCTTACCGAATCTGTGGTCTACTGGTCCTCTGTCCAATCTTCAGTACCTACGCGTAGCAAAAGCGACGCGCTAAGCATATAGCTTAGTGGTGCAAATAATAAAATAGAAAGAAATAATATGCAATATAAAAATCATAATTTCTTAGCCATTGTGTTCATAAGAACTGAATAATTACCAACTTAGTGTTTAGTCGAGGGCTAATTACGTTTTATGATATTAACTTCTTCATGCATTTTGTTAATTATTTTCTTCATGATCTTGAGTTTCTTTGTATTCTATCGTAATCATTCCTGATATTTAATTTTCGTATTTTCTTTAACAATCAGTTCGATTCTGATTATACTTTTCCATGCCCAAGTAACCTATCTTGAGCAGTGGGTGGATAACAGTCGTTGTACTTTGGACACGCGGTGCCTCGGGCGTCATACCATGGGACGCAGAACGTCAACCACGTATGCAGTCAGTATGGCTAAAAAGCCATGATATCACATAATTGGCATAAAAGCCATGAATACGGGCATAAAAGCCATGAATACGGGCATAAAGCCATGAATAAGGCATAAAGCCTTTGCTTTCGCAGTACTGCTATCACAATACCCTATTGGCATGCCAATCTATCCAAACCAATCACATTAGGCCTACTAGGGCATTTTGCATTTTTAAGTTTCACAATTTTTGAATTTCAAGTTTTCATGTCACTATTCATTTCATTAGTCAACTAAAATGTTGACTTTTGCATAAACAATAGGTACATTGGTTTTAACACTCCCAATGTACCACATTTTGCATTTAAAACTTGTTAGTTTTGGTCACTTTCTCAAAGCTTAGGTCATTTTGACAAAATTGCCAATTTTTTGTTTTGGTGTCACTCTTCACCTCATTGGTCAACAAAAATGTTGACTTTTGGATAGAAAATAGGTGTATTGGTTTTAACACCTCAAACATATCACATTTTGTATTTCAAACTTGTTGGTATTGGTTGCCAATACCATTTTTAAGCTTAATGCTAATTGAGCAAAATTTTCGGTTTTCATGCTTCGTCTTTACTGTTCCATTTGTTATTTTTACAGTGGGAATTTGAGGAAATGGTAAACATGAAAGTTGTTCCTTATTCTGTATAGTTGAATTTCCTTTTTTGAATCACTCCATTTGGAGTTTTGTAGCTCAAGTTATGGCCAAAATAAGTTTACTGTTCACGTGCACTATTCATGCTGCTATATTGGGTGCTGGCAGATTTTTGGTCCAACTTTGGTCAGTAATTTGACCAAGTTAAGTTCATAATTTGGTCTAACTTTCTTCATATGAAATGTTCTACTATGCCTTAGGTTTCCATCGGTTCAAGAATCGCCTAAATCCGAGTTTTCTAGAGAGAGTTATAATCATCCAAACATGGCTGCTCAAATCAAAATCTGCAGAGTTGCAGGTTTGAACAGTGGCTGCCATTGCCATTTGGGTTAGGTTCTGGCCATAATTTGGGGTAGGTTTCTTCATGAAATTTGTTTGTCTATGTCTTAACTTGTTGCTGTAAAAATTTCAGGTCAATTGACCAAATCTACAGTGAGTTATGGCCAAATGAACAGTTACTGTTCATTTGGTCAATTCTGCAAAGGGCTGTGCAGGGTGTCCGGATTGGGGCCAAGTTTTGGTCCTCTTGCTTTGGTCTTTTGGGCATGATTTCTTCAGCAAAAATGTGCCATTATAAGCCTAGTTTCATGTCCAATTGGCCAAACACCAATTGGACCAACACAGCCCAAGTTATGGCAGTGCAAAGGGACTGAATTTTCAGTCCCTATGCTGCTGTCATAGGGCAGATTTCACTTTCACTTTACCATACTATTTTTAAGTTCTAATTATGGTCAACATACCTAAAATGGTCACTAATTGACCATTAAAATGTGCTCTAACAATTTCCTAAGCCAATTCAATTTTTCACTTCTCAAAACCCTAGTTTTCCCTTATGATTCACACATACACCTAATTAAGCACTTCCATTCACTATATATGTGTATATACACCTTAAGCATAATCTTTAATTCATTCTAAGTCTATTAAAACCATCAAAAACACTCCACCTTTGTTCCTTCCTTAGGGCAGCCAAAATCCATAGCATACATACCCATAAGTTTCATTCATTTACTCCACAATTTCATACTCATTTTTAAGTCCTTAACATGGAACAAGAGATATACATGCATAATTAAGCAATAACCTCTTTAATGGCAGAATTTTCTAAGCTTCAACTCCACTTTTCTTCCTTTCCTTGGCTGCCAAAAATTCATAGTATGTATACACATAATTCTTGTTCATTTTAGTTGAAATTCTCACTCAATACAAGTTACAATTCATGAAAATAAGAAGTTTTAAGTGTCTAATGCACTAACCTTGATTAGGGCTGATTTTTCCCACCTCTAAACTTCACTTTCCTACACTTTCTAGGCTGCCAATAGCTCTCCCAAGATGAGTGGACAAATTTTAATGAAAAGAAGAAGAGATTTTATGGTGGGAAGTGAAGGGAATCAAGCTTGAAACAAGAGCTTCAATGGAGGGAGAGGGGAGTTCACGTTTTGGCTGAAGAAGAAGAAGAAGAGCAGATTTATTTTGGTCCATTTTGACTCTTTTAAGTGTTTTAATAATGCTTATTTGAATGCAATTGGTGGAGACTTGTAAGTGACATCATAAAGATGTCATAAATTGCTTTTTATGGATTTTTCTTTCCTTTTCTTTTCTAATCATTTTCAATTTAATTTCTAGCAATATTTCTTCATATTTTATGTTATATTAATTATTTACTCAACTGGACAAGTCGGCCAAAAATCACCTCGGAAGGCGAAATGACCAAAATGCCCTCCGTTTGGCTTAACGGGTCAAAATTGGCTGTACCGATAGAAAAATTTTTCTAGGTATTTTCTTGGCATTCTAATGCCATGGGAACCTCAATAACCCTTCTCTGGAGTCCCAAAAATTATTTTATAATTTTTCCCCCGGGTCTAGGGCTCCTCGTTGCGAGAACCGCAACTTCCCTCTGGTTACCCATCGCTTGAGCACCGGCTCTTTTGACTTAACTGTATTTTATTTCTAAAATTTTTGCTAAATTTTTCTCATTAATATTTGAGTTAATTATGGTCCCTCACTTTGATTTGAATATTTTTCCGGACGTTCTAGGTCGGGACCGATCAAGACGATGGTATGCGGAATGGCTACCGGGAGGGTGTTACAAGCGAGGCAAATGATGTCGTTTTGTTCAACTAACATGGGAAAGAGTGTGATAAGTACAGGCAAAAATGTACAGAAATTTTGGTGCAAAAACAATGCCACACACTATAGAAAGGACATAAAAAGACTACCATAATGTTCCTATTCTAGTAGAGGACCATGGGAAAAATTGTTATTTACAATAGCAAATCAACTTTATATTTGTTATTCAATTGAAAAATTAGCTTTTAATGTATTTACCAACAAAAAATCATCACATTGCTTTGAGTAACATAAAAAATAAATAAAACAACATTATTTTTTATTAATTTTATTTATAAAGTTTTTAATGTATAACATTAGACTTTTAGAATAAGAGTACTAATAATAGAAGATAAAGTAGAAAAAACTAATGAGTATGAACATAAAACAATTTTAAATTTTATATGACAACATGAGATATATATTTTATAATAGGTATAGATAATTCAAAAAAGAAAAGCAAAAAGGACCATTATAACTATAGATAAATATTAACAAATAAATATCTCATAATATATAAGTATTTAAAATTAGTGAGAATTACTTAAAAGTTTTACCAATAATATTAATGATTGTATTGTTAAATAAGGATAAACATAGGTTTTAAAAAATAAATAAATAAATAAAGTGTTCAAGCATCTTCACTTATTATTTTTCCATACTTTCTCAAGAGTTGATAAAAAAAACGGAAAAATGCAAAAAAAAAAAAAAGATCCATATGGTTCTATGCTTTGACACATAGGGGACTATTATTTAATTTTTGTTGTGCTTTAATTTTTATCGATTTGATACTTTGTGTTTTTCTCCGTTGGCAAATGTGGTCCAAACTATAAGGTACAGTTAAATGGTGCTGACATGGCAGACACATGGTGGATGTGGTATTGACGTCAGCAATAATAGGATTAAAATTGCTAACGTTATGCTGATGTGTCTGTCATATCAATGCCACTTAATGGCAATTGATGGTTTTGACCATATTTGCTAACAGAGGAAAACACATGGTATCAAATTGATCAAAATTAAAGCACAATCCATTATATGTCATAGTATATATATATATATATATATATATATATATATATATATATATATATATATATATATTGCTTTAATTATGCCAATTTGGTTTGTACATTATTAATAATATATTTGTGTTGTTCTTTCCAGATATGGACATTGATGTGCAAACTAATAATAATGATAAAGACAAGGAAGAATACATAGCATATTTTAGATAATGTGCATATCTATCATTTTAAAATATATATATATATTGCTTTAATTATGCCAATTTGGTTTGTACATTATTAATAATATATTTGTGTTGTTCTTTCCAGATATGGACATTGATGTGCAAACTAATAATAATGATAAAGAGAAGGAAGAATAGATAGCATATTTTAGATAATGTGCATATCTATCATTTTAAAATAAAAATGAAAATTGTTATTACTCTAATGGTTGTGCATAATTATATCCGAAAGAGGTCAAGAGGCAATAGAGTTTTTCAAATATTTGATAGAAATCCTGAATACGTGGCTTTCAGTGCCTTGCGTGATGTTGAAGGTATTACAATTGATAGTCAGAAAGATAATGAATAATATTATTCGTGATCAAATTGCAAGTAGTTTAATGACATGTAGAAGTTAATTGTAATAAATATTTGTACTTTTTAATTAAGTAAAAGAAGTATTAGTTTTGATAATTATTTTGTAAATATTAGTGAAAGATTTAGATGATGTTTATTAAAATTTAACTAATACCAAAATTTTTAAAATAAAATACATTTTATTATATAAATTGAATATAATTACAAAAAAATAATAGTAATAAAATAAATGGTTAATTATTAATAAAATTAAAATAGTATATTTATATTCAGTCTTTTTTGGTCCTTTAGCCTCCAACAACAATTTAAACAACAATTTTAACCAAACACACAATAAATAGCTTTTTTAATTAATAGTAGTTTTCTATTATATTTCCAAACATGTAAATTGCTTTTTTAGAACAACAAATTTATAAACAATAGTTTGAAAATGGCAATAGCATAATACAACAATAATACCAATCAAGCCCTTCCTCTTTTGAAAAGAGGAAATTATCTTAAAATGGCTTAGTTTTTCCTTTCACTAAGAAAATATTTTTCGTTGACCTTTTTTTTGATGGCCCAAACATTGGAAAATGGGAAAAGGTTTTCCAAGAAAATATTTTTATAAAACAAATGGAGCCTAATTTTAATAATCTTGTTAATGTTTTCAATAAAAATTATTTTTTAATTTTTTATCCCAAAAAATAATGTGAGAATATAGAACTACTTTATTTTTATTTTTATTTTTATTTTTATTTTTATTTTTAATGAAAATAAAATAAATAAAAAGTTTTTCATATATAAAAATAAATTTTAAGTTTGGTTAAAACTATATTTTTTACTATAACAATCAATTTTCTTTTTTAATAAAGTGCTACAAATTTGTAACCAATAAAGGAGTTGCTCTATTTGAATTGGATTAAAAATTCTAATTCTCAGGGGTGTGCAGTCTTTGGTTTTAACTAAAAAACCAAACCAAATTGAATCAATTTAGTATTTCGGTTTGGTTTTTTGGTTTTCGGTTTTAGTGTGATTTATATTTGTTATGAATTTTGGTTCTGTTAATTCAAAAAAAAAAAAACCAAATTAACTAAACCGAAGTGATATTTAGCATTAACTTAAATGCTATCATTTTGCCTTTACTTATATATATAGAAAGCTCTAATCCTTACTTCTTTCTTTCTTTCACAACAACTACTGCTCTACACCTCCCTCTCACTTCCTTTCTCCTTTGCCTTTCCATTGTTGAATATTGCCATTCTCAGATCAAGTAAATGCCTTACAAATGAAGTAAATGTCTCTCATAAATCAAATAAACGTCTTTAAGATTGAGTAAATGCCTACAAATTGAGTAGTTTACAGCCCCTATGTCATAGATCAAGCACCATAGTCCATAGATCACATCACTGCTCCATATTTTGATTGCCTTGTGTCTTGCCTCAACTTTACCTAACTATTACCTTTTCAATTAGAGTCTTGATGTTGTTGTGGAGTTCTTGGATGTTAGATTTGACCGAGTTGATGTTTTCCTAAAAACCAAAGAAAGATTGATGGCCGGTGGTGGTTGGTAACCCCTTTGATGCTCAAGTCAGTAACTTGATTGTGGATTGAATGTCAGTATAATGATAGTGAAGGTGTTTATTTGCATACCTGTTTCTGAAGCTTAACCTTATTGATATAGTAATTGGGATGGTAACCATATGAAATCTTGGCTGAATCTTCATTGATTCTCCATTTAAGTTATAATGGTAACTATCTTAAAATTATGCTGGGAATTAGGCATGATCAGTAACATGTTCTTTGTTTTGTTTGAGCTTAATGAGAGTGTTGAACTCTAATCTGTCTCATCTCTTTAGAATGGAGCAAAACAATCTTATAGTTCTCCATGGAGCTCGGTCTTCAAGGGTGTTAGGCTTTAAGATCAGAAAGGTTAAGCTTTACCCAGGTCCAAGCTCGGGTAAGTGGCCCACCCAATTTAAGCTCTGGTGGGTAACCTCTAAGTGGGTCAGTTTTACTAGCATTTTATATCATTTGGCCCCTCGCCGAGTCTGAATCTTTAGGTTTAGAAAAAATGTCTTCAAAACTTTTGGTATTGATGGCATCTCTCAAAAGCTGCCAAGATATAATTGATTTTGTCCTTTCAAGGTGATGGTTTTGACAACATTTCAAATTTTTCTAATCATTAATACTTCAACTACATATATATATATATGTATATACATATATACATATACATATATATATACATATATATATATACATATACATATGTATATATATATGTATATATATATATATACATATATATATACATATGTATATATATATATATGTATATATAGGTGCACCCTTAATTTTTGCTTTATCTGCTTCTTTAGTGTTTCTTGAATTTTCTCTGGCGAGCGATTTTATATCATTATGTCATTTCGATGAAGTTGATTTCTTCAGTATAAGGTAGTGCTTTTTTTCCTACCTTTTTTACTTTTTCAGGGATGAGTGACACCGATAGCCAAAGGACGGCAAGTACTCCATCTGTTCAATTTTCATGGAGTTTTGATGAGAATGTGGGGACTAGCAGGCAAAATGATGCAGGTGAGGTGTAGGCTAAGTAAGTCCTAAATGAATTTTTTGATCCTAGTAAGAACAAATCTTAGAAGCGGGGAGAGAGTCGATTCTGGTGGATGAGTTTCCATCGATTTTATTGTTTTCCAATCTAAACAAAATGAGTGAGAAGTTTAATCTTTTGGGGGTTATGTTAAAGTTTATAAAGTGTCATGGGGACTTTTGTGTCGATCACAGTTTTAAAGACGGGGATCAGATCATGGTGTATGAAGAGCAATTGAGAGCTAGTCTGTGATTTCCTTAGAACAGTTCTACAAAGGTGTGTTGAATCATCACCGTATATGTGTGGCTCAGATTCATCTGAACTCATGGTAAACTTTGGTAGCTTTTCGAGGTCTATGCCAAGATAAAAATTTAATGCTGACTGTGAAAATTTTCACCAACCTGCATCACCTTGAGAGGCAGAAGAATGAAGAGTACTGATTCTTTTAAGCAAAATCGAACTATGAGCTCTTTATCAAACTCCCATTCTCTTTGAAAAGCTGAAAAGATAGGTTCTTTGTTTTCTAGAGCAAAGGTTCGAGGGTGTTTTAAGAAGTTGGAATCATCTGGCTGAAAGACCTTGGGGTGATATAATTCTAAATCAGGATGAAGAGGCTGTTGTTATAAAGTTAAAGAGTCAAGTGAACACCTATTGGTACTTAAGTGCTAATGTTGTTGGAGTCGAGCTAAAGTGGTGGCTAACCAATGTCATGGCCAAAGAAAATGTTCCACTGCATGTTTTCAATCTTGGGCCTGGAAAGGGTAAAAAAACTAATTATTGCTCTCTTGACTTAGTATAAACTCACTAACTGCATTTTGTGTACAGATATCGCTGGGACAAAGGCTAAGAGGGCTGTGAAGAAGCGAAAAAGGGAGCTCGCGAAACAAGTTCTTGAAAAGAAGGAAGCTGCTACTCAGGCTACAGTGGCCAAGGCAAGTGATCAGCAATAGCAAAAGAAGGAAAAGCTGAAAATACGAGTTCGCCTATTCGTGCTTAGAATGAACTTACCAAACTTGGCTCTCCTCTCATTGAAGTTCAATTGCCAGTTCCTACCATATTGGGGGGTGGTTCATTTGGGTAGCCAATCTCTAGGGGTGCTCAGGTGCTTACTCAGTCTCTTGAGAGGAATCAGTCTATAAAGGGCAACATAGACTTAGCTAGGGTTACTGCCATGACCTTATGCCTACTTGAAGATCAAGCTTGGATGGGGCTTGAGAGTATTAATGATCTTCTAAACAAATCCATAAGGTTAAGCCTTGATGTGGTTGCCACCAAATACATTGTGAAGGAGAAGACAAACCTCCTTAGGCATGAAATGTCAAAGGCGGTCAGTGAGGCTATATCTTACAAGAACAACTTGACTGTGGTAGCTGCTAGTGTGAATGAGTTAAAGGAGCGAGTTTGAACTTATGAAGAGAATGTAGTTTGACTATAGAAGGAGTTGGAGGATACCAGGGTGAGCCGACTTATTGATCCATCTAAACTCTCTGAGGAACTCAAGGCCAAAGAAAATGAGATAATTAAAAAGGAGGCTAGTGCTTATGTGTAGGCTCATAGCGACCTTCTGGCTGAGCTACTAAAGCACTATCCGAATGAGGATTTTGCTTGGCTTGAAAAGCTTGCCCTTGGTGCTAAAGCCAAATATGAGAGCGAGGATGAGGAAGCGGGGCTCTGTGAGCATGAATGATAATGTACAAGCCAGTGGAGATCGACCTGCTAAGTGATTTTACTATACTTTCTTTTTTATTAATGAAATATGAGTTTTTACTTCAATTCTCCTTGTTAATTAAGCATTCATACTGACCTTTTTATTTTGAAAAGATCATCCTTTTGTACTTGGTAGAATCATTTACTTGTTAGTCTAAACTTTAAGTAGAACAAATGATTATTGTAAAGTTCATAACTTGTTTGAGAGATACGCTTTTTTGGATCAAACATGTATGTCTCCGATCTTTTTAGAGATAGGCAATCAAGCATGGCTTAATTCTTCTCGAATGACATTTTGCACTTCTCCCCACCTTGAGGTGTTTATTGCCGCAGATGAGGTCTTTGTGCCTTGGAAGAAGTCTTTGTGCTTCGGATGAGGTCTCAGTGCCTCAAATGAGGTCTTTGTTGTAACACCCTAGGCAAATTCCACATCGGCAAAACACGGGAGAGATGCTGGGTTTATAAGTTGGTGGTTCGTAACCCCTAGTGACTCGTTTTAAAACCGTGAGGGCTTCGGCCCAGAGCGGACAATATCACTAGTGGGCCAGGCCGTTACAGGTAAATACATTAAAAGCTAATTTTCAATTGAATAATAAACATGAAATTGATTTTGCTATTGTAAATAACAATTTTTACCATGGTCCTCTACTAGATTAGGCGCATTATGGTAGTCTTTTTATGTCCTTTCTATAGTGTGTGGGTTGTTTTTGCATCAAAATTTCTATACATTTTTTCCTGTACTTATCACACAGTTGCCCATGTTAGTTGAACAAAACGACATCATTTGCCTCGCTACTTTGTGTTTCTGGTTGTGGCTATAATCAAGATTTAACCGAGAGTTAAGGGATCAAGATTCAATCGAGGTCAAATCGGGATTTAATTGGTACATTATTAAATAAATACTATAAAATTAATAATAACGCTTTATTATAATTGATATTTTTATATTGTAAATAATTAGTAGAATAAATTTTTTTGAAGGACTATTAAAAGAAATTTAGTGAAATTTAATATGCAAATATTTTTTAGAAAATAATTTAAAATTTTAATCTTATCATAATAAATTAGTTTATACAAATGAAAAACAAATATTAATATATTATAACACGATAAGGATAACTATTATAACGGAGAGAAATTTATCAAGGAGCTAATTTTTTTTTTTTATGTGGTATGGCTCTCAGTAAAATATTTTATTAAAAATGCTACAAATTACTTGTTCTTTGAGAATTCATCAAAATTGAAGTCATTATTAGTGCTTTTTAAGGTGTACTATATATTTTCACATCAATGCCCTGGATGTTGCTAGCTATGGACTTTGATTTTATTGTGTCTTAAATAAATTTTTGTGATTTGTCTATGTTATGTTTGTTGTTTGTTGGGGATTTAGTTCTTGATTGTTTCTTTGTGTTCATTGTCCAATCTATGAAATAAGGAAAAAAAAAAAAAAAAGGCATGGCAACTAATGGTTTGATGTCATTGATAACACAGAAGGAAAATTAGTTATTTAAGAGAGGTTTGATTGCATGCATATATATGGTCATAAAATTATTACCTTTGTGTCATCAATGATATATGGCATGTGTTGAAGGAGAGAAGAATATGTTCTACTATTATTTAATTTGCATTATTTCCTATTGCTTATTTTATAAGGAGGGATAGCACATGTGTAGCATAGGGGTTGACGAGTGAAAGAATAAGTAGATCAAAACATATTTGGAGTGAACCACTGGTTGGTAGGCAGTGAGGGAGCAATAATGCAGGTAGAGATTTACATATTCTATAAAATCAAAATAAGTTAGGGCTTGAAGAGCGGAGAGTTCATAATTTTTTTTTCTAATAGGTGTAAAAAAATTGATTTTTTTGTTAATTAATCTCTTAAATTCTCTATTAGCTCCCCAAATATTTTTTTAAAAAAAATCTTAATGTATATATATAGAAAATTTTATTTTTTCATTAATTGACCCCCTAAATTTTCTATTGATCCTTAGTAGTTTATAATTTATTTATTATGGCATAAATTAAAGTGTCAAAATTATTTTATTGTTATTAAATAAGTACCAAAAATATATTTTTTTATTGATGTATTACAGTCGGCCTCCCCAATAAAAGTTTCCTAGTTTCGCCTCTGTTGAAAAGTGAAAGAATAAGTGGATAAAAATACTTTTGGAGTGAGCTATGGTAAGGTTTATCGATTGTTATAGTTGTTTTTAGGGCTTCTTAGGCAGAAACCAATAGAAAGTCACATGAGATCATTGCAATCAGTACAATTTATATGGCTATTTATTGGTTTCTACATAAGGAGTCTCATAACAACTATACTAATCAACAAACCCACCCATGGCTCCACTTTGCTTAAGTAGCAGTTCAAATGAATAAATGAATAATTTAGAGACATTTTTAAACAAAAGAACAAACTGTTACCATAAGGAGGAAATGTCCAAATGGTTTTGTATAAGGATAAAAAAATCTGTTGTCTAAGCATAGCAACATCCTATACACTTGCAAAAGTCACTAAGAGAACTAATGATCATTTTAAGAAATTTGAAATAGAAAAATGCTTCCATATTAGTACATTATCCAACCAAAATACAATTAATACATGCCCACAAAATAAAACTGGCACAAAAGCAAATATACAAGTACTGTTACTAACAACAGGCTTGCCAACACCATCTTTGACGTCCTCCTAACACCATCTTTGACGTCCTCCAAATGTTGAGTATCTTCTGTATTGGAATAACCCTCTAATGACTTACTTTCATTGCCTGTATCCGAACTGGTAAAGTGCGACTCATTCTTACTGTGCAATATCCACTCCAAGGATTTTGAATTCAAGTCCAGTGAATGGTTAAGAGGGCAAGAGTTCTTTGTACCTGGCTTATCAATGTGCCATAAATCAGGTAATGATTTTGCCAAATGCCAACTTCTGCATCAGCATCATTATGATGTTTAGGAATACAACTAGGATTCGATGTTAACTTCAAATTTTCTATCAAGTTTTCAAAGTCACTGTGGGCGATAGGTTGTTCTCCAATTGGTGTAGCTCCATCTTCCCATAACACTAGGGATAAATTTCAACAGCTATCTCTGAACTTATATAGTTATAACACTACAGTCTTTTAACTTTAAAATGTAACATAAAACCCCTTAAACTTTCAAATTTTGCACAGTAAAATCTCTCTGACTTTCAATTACTGATTTTTCAGTTAGAAACTGATGTGAATAGCTCCCGCATGGCACTTAGTCAACATTTCTTTCTCCTCTTTTATGCAAAGTGTAAAATTATTCTCTTTACGCATGAAAAATAATTATGTCTATAGAGAGAAAAAGGATTCAATTTACACAAGGCTTGAGAGAGAAAAGAGAAATATTAACTAAGCTCCATGCTAAAACTGTCCAGGTCAGCGTCTAACTAAAAAACTGATAATTAAAGGTTAGAGAGATTTTACTGTGTAAAATTTGAAAGTTAATGGGGTTTTATGTTACATTTTTAAGTTGAAAAATTGTAATATTATAACTAGATAAGTTCAGGGACAGTTATCATAATTTTTCCCATAACGCTAACATGGAGCTTAGATATAAATGCCTTAAGAGCCTGAGGATTGACTGGAGTCGCGACTTGGATGATAACTAGGACAAATACTTCAAAAGGGATGTGGTTGAAGTATACTATCCTTCTCTTACCATGAGCTCAATAGCTAAAGTTCGGGATAGTGAGTACAGAAGAGGGAATGTATTAGGCATCCTCTTTGATTGAGCTTACCTTAGAATAGGGGTCAGCTTATACTTGTGTTTCTTATAGCCTATCTTATTATTTTTTTTTTTTATTAAAGGTCTTGATCATACACTACAAGTCTATATTAAACATGCACATTTTATTCTTTTAAACATTTTAACACTTATTACATGTGCATATTTGTCGCCCTAACTCATGCCTTATTTCTATATTAAAAATTATCACCCTATTTACCATGTTGCCCCATTAACATGTTTCTATGTTCTTTTCATGCTTTGGGTTGATTTACACATATTGAAGACAAATAAAAATAATAACAACTCGTATGCATGTATCCCGTGTTTCTAATATATAATCTTATTTTAATTTACCATTAGTTTACTAAGCAATTTACACTCAATTTAAGTGATTAGAATAAGTAAATAAAACATACAAAGAAATGAGGAAGGAGAAAAGATTTCAAACCTTTTAATTAAACCTATAACTGAAGAATGGACGTTAGGAAAAAAGAATTACAAATTCAAAGCTTTAAATAATAATAAAAAACCATTTACTACAAGGCCCATTGACCCAATACCCCATTCAAGGGTCTTGGAGTCTCATTTTAGCTAGGTCCATCGTTTAGTGCTCTTTGGGTTTTCCTTGTTAGCTCAGGTCTTCTTGCCTTATTTGAAGAGATCACCTTCTTTGTTTGAAGTTCTTATCTTATTTAGGCCCAATTTCCTTAAGAGAGAAAATTGGAATAACCTAAATTTAAAGTTATAGATTTTATAAATTTAATATTATTTTATTGATATCATTGTAAATTAAATAATTTGTTTAAACATATTATTATTGTGATTATGCTAAATTAAATTATGAGTTATGGAATTGAACTTTTTTTTTTAACATTTGTGCCTTGGATCATTAAATTTGATTATATTAAATTTTAGAAAATTTGTAATAATATTATTTTGTTATTTTTAATTTTAATCAAGTTGTCAAAAATTTAGTTATTATATGTGGATACATTAATTTTATTATTATATTTTTATGGGGGGAAATAAAGATATTTTATTAAAAATATTGTTTAAATAATATTATAATAACATAATAAGAATTAAAAAAATCAACATGCAAGTTAGGCAGGCGGGAACCCTCCAACGTCTACGAGAGCTTTTGCGGCGTGCTCTAGCACGCCCCAACGCCAGCACTCTAGCAACCCCAGATGAAGTTCGGCATGCTCCAATAGTGACAAGCGAGTGGACAAATGGTGCTCTAGGCAGAGAAAATTGATAGGGAGGCTCTTGGATGGTAAGAACTTCAAAAGGCCATACCAGCCATTTCCCATGGCCATTTCTGGTGATTCCAAGAGCCATAGACTCCTAGGATGATAAGCTTTCAGATGAGATTAGTGATGCTTCATTTAGTGGTCGAAGGATAGAGAACTAAAAAGAGAGAAAATGGACAACTGACAACCAATTTGGACGATCAAACCTAAGGCTCATAATCTACACTCCACAAGTATCGATTTGATGCCAACTACACATTGATTGAAGATCAAAAGGAGAAGATGCTAATCGGACAATTTAAAATAAATCAATTGATATCGAATGATCAAGAAGGAATTTAAACAAACTATCTTCAGATCCATAACTAAAGGCTCAGGGGTATTCTAGAAGTGTTCTCAGATCAATGACAACTCAGTAGCGCCTGAGACTAAGTATAATAAATTTAAATTCTTTAACCGATCAATTTAAAAAAAAAAAAAAGCATACATATTAAAATTCATATTTATAATTTTAATTGACAAGTAATCCTATATTTAATTTTTAAATAAGTGAAATTTTTATTATATTATTCATGATATTAAAAAATTTAATTAAGCTTAAATTTTAATTGTTTAAGTTTTCATGTTAAATAAAATAAGAGAAAACATATCATATCCTAATTTAATTAGATAAATAATTTAAAACTAAAGAAAATTCTATTTACTAAGAAATATTAATAATTCAGATTAACATTTGTTAGATTTGGTGGTCCACTAAGTTAGCATTGCCTCTAAATTTAATGTTAGCTGGAATTTTTTGAATTTTTTTTATCATGTATTTTAATATTTATATATGTTATAAAAATCTAACTATTTTATAATTTAAGTAACTAAATTTAATATTTAATTCTTACATATACATACTTCCTCTACGTCACAGTGATATGTTTTCCCTCTATTTTGACTTAATTTAAGAAAATATAGTTAAATATTATTTACTTTTCCTAATGTACTCTCTACTAATATTAGTTTAATTAAATAACTTATATTATTAATATATTCTTGAAATTAATAAATTTTATTTTTTAATACATATCAAATAAGTCATATTGATAAACTATTAAAAGAATAACTATTTTAAAAAAACAGTACCTATAAATAAAAAGGTAAATTTATTTTTATGATTCAAAGAGCATATATATTTATTTATTTATTTATTTTTATCACAAAGGCTAGTATAGAGCGTATGTATATTTTGAAGCAAAGTAATGCATGTCAACAATGTTGGCTCAAGAAGTCATGGCACTATTTCAACACTTATTTTTTCTATGAAGGGAATGAACTGGTTTACCCTTTTTGGATTGAATAGAGTTAATTGGGTTATTGATTAATCGGATGATTTGAGAGAGCAACTTCAATTTTCTCCTAATGCCGGTTTAGAGTACAAATCAAACTAGCCGCCACTCTGGTTTCCAATGAAATATGTCCAATTGGTCAATCAATCTGATTTTCACAACTATGAATAGAATTAAAAAAATATTATTGTAACTAACACAAGTTCTACTACAGAAATATGTTGATTAGATTTTTATTAATTTAAACAGATTTGGCATTAGAACTATCCTGAATATCCTTATATAATAATGATGATAACGAGACTACATAATTTTATTTTTTTTATCATTAATTTTTTTATATATATGATATAATATTATTATTATCATATATTTATTTTCAACAATTAATTAAATTTAATTTTTTATTATCATCTATATTTTACTTTAATTAAAATTTATTTTAAAAAATTTATAAGTAACGAAAATTAATAAAATATATAACTCTAGTTAGTTAAAATATTATAAATTAAATTATGGTACAAGGAAACGAATATTTTAATTTATAGAACAAAATTTATTATTCAATAAAAGTTGTAGTCAAAATAACTTCTGTTTTTTTTTTTTAAATTATTTTTAATAAACATTATTATAGTCTATTTATAATACAGATTGCTTGGTAAATATATATATATATATATATATATATATATTACTGATATTTTTTTTTTACTTAATATATATTGATTTTCATTGGCTAACTAAACTTAGAAAGCAAAAGAAAATCCAATGTTTTTTTTCTATCGTATGAAATTCCAAATGCATCAAACTTTTCCAAACATGTCAAATTGCCTAGCCTCTAAGGCAATTTCTCAAGTTTTATGTAGCCATGCAAAATAAGAATATTAAGGGACTTCAAATTACACATGTTGCTCGGAAGAGTTATAAGGTTTTGACAGTTGTTCAAGTTAAGAGAAAAAAACGTTTTCAAAACTCTAATAGACCGATACATTTCTTGTATTTTTATATTTTTCTCAAAATTTTTTAAGTTTGGCGTGCTAATTAAATTTACCGAATCACTGAAATCAATAATCTTGAAGAATTTTATAGGCTATCAAAGAATAAATTATTAGAATGTTGAAACTATAAACTTAATGGCATTGTAGTTAATAATCAAATTCAAAAAAATCATACTTCTATTTGCCTCTTCCTACTATGTTGTTCAATACTGCTGCATTGCATATGGAGCTCAACACATTTATCAGATGAATTTCAAAAGATATTCAATGTCTTAAGAAATGAATAAATTTCAAGTATGAGCATTCTTAGCTCTTTCATTTTTTAGAACACTTCAGCCCTCGAATGTTCATTTTCTTGTTCCCATGAATGTAGGACTAAAGCTTTAGCTTGTCTTGAATCCTGATATTTAGAGGTCAAAATACAAACAATATAAAACAAACACAAATTAGATCCATCAAATTGGCAACTTTCTTAGTATAATTCAAAAAAGAAAAAAGTGCGACACTAAAGATTATCACATTTAGCATTTAAAGGCTACTGTCAAACACAAGACAAACTGTAAACTAGTACTCGATCTACAATGAAAGAACATCTACTATAAAAGTTGCCTAGTGACATCATCCCTACCTAGTGATACAGGTGTTTCTTACTAACAGCACAAATTTTTCTGTTCCTCAGATCCAGAGTAACACTCAACTTGCAAGTGTGAATGGGAATTCTAGTATGACTGCTAATATATTCATATTACTATATACAAGAACAACTAGTTATCACATGATGTTTCCCAGATGTAGTTAGGGTCACATCTGCTTATGGTTTGAAGATGCTAATTGAAGTTACACTAAACTAGGAACCTACCACACTAAGATTAGAAAATCAAGAAAGTAGAAGACTTAGATGAACTATAGAACAAGGCATAATCCTATGAGATTGGAGTGAGAATATAATCTAATTAAGATTTTACATATATACACTGGAAAAATTAGAAAGAAAGAGTGTTTGAGGCTTACCTTCTTTAACCAAACAATGCAGAAGCTATTTATTGATATTAAGCCAAAGAAAATTTATACTCACTAGAAAATTTTTAGTGTGATTGGTTTTGTAGCTGTAGTAGTAATATAACACACACATATATATACAATATCTGCAACTACTATGAGTCCTCAGAGGACTTGATTTCAATGAATCCTAACTAGAAAAGAATTAGAATTTCACTTAAGGATAGGATTCGTTATCCTATTAAATTAGGATAGGAATCCAGATCGTGAAAGGCGAGAATTGTCGATGATGAAGACTCCTCACTTGTAAAGGAGACAAGGAGGATGGTGAGATAATGTTTGAATCAACAATGAAGAAGTGGAGGCTATGTTAGAGGGATGAAGCAAGAAGCCAAAAGTTGCAGCTTTTCCAAGTAGATTGTATTTCGCCCCATTGTATTATAGTATTTTTAGTAGCGAAAAATAAATCCCTAAAATTAAAAGAGCTTTTAATTTATTTTTTTCTTTTTTTAAAGATTTATTTTTAATTAATTATTGATTTTTTAATTATTTATTGCTTTATCATAATATACGAAAATTATAAATGATAATTGGAGTGAGAATAAACAATGGAGATTTACAGATATACATCAGAAAAACTAAAAGGAAAGCGTGTTTGAGGCTTACCTTCTTCAAATAAACATTGCAGAAGTTATTTATTGATGCTGTCAACACCATATTTTGGCTAACCTCCGAAGTTAAGGGACTTTAAAATCGAATTCATCATCCACTCTCAACCAATGTCCTTTGATCACAAATGACTTTTTCGAACTCACCGATTGCTCGACCATGGAATAAACCGATCCCATACTTAGTTAATAGTTTTATGATCTCTTGTCAAAAGGTTTCGAATAAAAAATGGATCTTCGGACCATCCAGTCTTGCTTCCGATCTCTTCTTACAAATATTGTGGAACTTCATTTGGCCAATGTCAGGATCGGGTTCTCACTTGAATGTCCCAGATATTAAAGTGAAGTTAAGGTCTCTATCCGATCTAATGACGATCCCGATCTTTAGAATTCAAATCAATGTCCAATCTTTCCAATTCTAATTTTTTAAAGTCTTACCCGGTGTTTGGTCGTGGCTTAGTCCGATCTCAAGCTTATGTATAATGTTTTCCCGATCTCTTATACTTAGGTTAATGGTTGCTTTTAAGTTTACTGTCCAACACGTTCAAAACAATTGAGTACTCATACAATTTGGACACTTTTCGATCTCATCAAGAAATTGAACAAAAAGGACTTCATTTCATCTCAAAATAAAATTTGCAAGTCATTCGGTTGGAGGGTCTCCCTCAGCCTATTCTCTAGGTACATCGTCGTTTCTCTCATTTTCTCTCTCTCTCTCGGGCTAAGAAGTATGAGCATTCTTAGCTCTTTCATTTTTTAGAACACTTCAGCACTCGAATGTTCATATTCTTATTCCCATGAATGTAGGACTAAAGCTTTAGCTTGTCTTGAATCCTGATATTCAGAGGTCAAAATACAAACAATATAAATCAAACACAAATTAGATCCATCAAATTGGCAACTTTCTTAGTATAGTATATAGTTGGTATTTAATTATGAGTTAATTACCATGTCATTCATTTGGATATGATACATATCTTTATAAAATCATATCCTACTATGTTGTCTTGGCTCATCATAAGACTCTCGACGAATAATTTCTTGACCCATTGTTGAACCAAATCATGCATTCACACAGGTCCATGTGAAATAGTGATAAGAGATTTATCAACGAGCTCTCTAGCCTATTCCACTATCTGTGAAGAATCCATAACTTTCTAACACTTATTCACATAATCTTCCTCCATCCCTTTGAGGAAACATGAAATATCCATAAAGATGTTTTGCAATAACTCATCAAGTGCATCATAACTTATATGAATGTTGCTCATAATTTTTTCCATTTAGAATTTCTTTCAGCATCCAATGTGCTACTCCATTCCCTCAAAGATCTACCATAGAGAAAGGAACCTAAAACATTAAGAGCTAAAGGGAGACTATTGGCATATTTTACAACCTTGTTAGAAAGCTCTGCATATTATTCCTCTAAGCAATGATTATTCTTTTATGGCTTTTGAACAAAAAGTTGAAGGGCATCATCATGATTCAACTCCTCAACCCTACATATTTCATCTGCTCCATGTTGGTTCAACAAATGCCCATCTCATGTTATTATGATAATTCTACTTCCAAAATAAAACCAGTTTAATTTGTTCATTCCACTAAGGGAATATGTCGATCATGGCTTGTTTCACAAAACTGAAAAAGTTGTGGGATGAATCTACAAGTTTAATACCCTTTCCAACCTGTAATTGTGGCACTTTTAAGGAATTGGCCATTATTGAGAATGATGACAAACTCATTCAGTTCTCATGGGACTTAATGGTGGATATGATCATGTAAATAAGGCTTACTCTATGATACTTCAAGTTGAGAAGCAGAGAGAAGTGAACCATGGGGTGACAGATGATACTGAGAGTTCTTTGGCTATGCTGGTCAAAACTCATAATACCAAAAAGGAAGGGACAAGGTCTGGTGATAAGCCTCCAATTAAGAAGAAGGATTCTAGCAAAGCCATTGGACATACCAAAGAGTCACGCTTCAAATTGATGGGGTATCCAAATAAGAATAAGCAGAGAAGGGGCAAATTTACTGCTAATGGCAAATCAATATACAGAGGATGCCTCTGTCACAAAGACAGTTACTGCACCCAGGCCATATGAGGAGAGGACTGATGAGCTTGCCAACTTGATTCAGCAGACCAATCTGATTCAATAAGAATTAATGAAGCTAATGGAAGGTAAAATTGTGAATGAAGCTGGATGCGTTAAGTACACAAGCTTTGCAGGTTAAGTTCCTGCTTCACATAATCTTGGTTTTGATCTTAATTGTTGACAGTGGTGCAACTTCACACATGTTCTAACAAATCCTTATTTTCTGAACTCATTTCTTTACCTTCTTCTAGTACTTTCTTTCTTCCAGATCGGAAAACACAATCAGTTCATCTTATAGGAATAGTACATTTGCATCCCCCTTAAACATGATTTGTTGTCAGTCAGTCAACTTTCTACAGATTCTCATGTTTCAGTTTTCTTTTCTACTTACTCTTGTGTTCTATAGGGGCCCTGGATTGATAAACCAATTGCTGTTGGACACATGGATCAAGGACTTTACAAGTTGAGATCAAAGATCATTCTTGCCTGCATAGACATCATCACATTCTGTTTTGTCCATACCTAAGGTTCATTCAACCAAAATTGTACATATTCCAGACTTTTATAGCAGACTTATTTCCATTGTATCTCTTGGCTTAATGAACATCATCAACTTTTATGCATTGCAAGTTAAAATTTTTAACACACCATGAACTTTCGGTTTTAGTCCATTCAACAAAGATACAACTAATGAACATAATATTATTTCATATCATCGATATATTAATTAACAACAGTAATGAAGTGTTTATGTAAATATTATTTCAAATTCTACATTCCAACAAGACCAACCAAATAAAAGAAAATTAAAAAAAAAAAAAAAGAAAGCAACCAAATGACTTAAACTTTGTACACTAATTTTCCATAACTAATAATTTTCGTTTCACATACATTTCCAAAAAAATTTTGTTTTCTTTTTCTACAGCTAAAAAATTAAAAGAAAACTCGTCTAAAGTGACACCCAATTTATCATCATTCAAGAAACGAAGTACTTTCCATGGAGGAGAGTCCCAAACGCCAACTCTTGAATTTGCAAACCATGACTCGCTTTGCAAGAGAATCTGCACAGAAATTTTGTTCTCTATAGATATGAGATAAATAACAATCCCAATCCATCTTCATAAGTCTTCGACAGTCTTGAATCAAAGCAGCTAAAGGATGAAGGGATATATCTCTCTCATTATTAATCAATTTAACGGCCTTTAAAGAGTCTGATTCTACAATAACTCGACGAAACCCATTCAACCAAGCTAGTTGAAGTCCAAATGAAATCCCAATTAGTTCTGCGCTAGAACGGAAGTTTCACCAATATTAAAACCGAACCCCAAAGAACCAATTTGATGAAGCATCTCGCAAAAGACCACCTGCTCGTGCATCTCCCGGGGTGACTAAACAACTTCAATCCACATTTAACGTCACCCCTACTTCAGGAGGAGGTTGCCAAGCATAGTCACAAACTATATTTGGAATGTAATGATCATTGGGCTGGAAATTGAAATCGAAATCGAATTGCCAAGTAGCATTGAGAAATTGCTCTTTGAATTTGGGAAAACTCCATTTTTTTTACCAAGAAGAAAAGTTTGTATCTGTTGCATTACAACAAAAATAATTTTAATAATATGTTAGAGTAATCTATATGTAAAAATTAGATAGAAAACATGACAATATAGGATTAATACACATCAATCAATAAAAACTATGTATGTGTGATTTTCTTTCTACTAAATTTACAAAAGATGGATCATGAGCCATGTGCCTGTGAACTTAACTATGGGTTTAGAAATATTAGAAGCGCTTTTTTATTTTTCTTTATTGTACTGTAAAACTAATGCAAATTAATAATCTTTATTATTTCATATCTATATAAAAGCAGAATTTGATGTCAATTTTCTTATGCAAATTCAAAAAAGAAAAAAGTGTAACGCTAAAAATTAACACAGTTAGCAGTTAAAAGCTAATGTCAAACGCAAATCATCCAGCATCAGACTACAGGTAGACAAGACAACACAGCCAAACATATTAGCATGTACTTCCTGGACATGATGGAGAAGAAAAACTGTAAACTATTACTCTACAGTGAAAGAACTTCTACTATAAAAGTTGCCTAGTGAGGTCATCCCTACCTAGTTTTCCACCCCATACAGGCGTGAATGGGAATTTTGCGATTGGTTTTTGTGGCAATAGTCTTGATATAGCCCATATATATATAATTTATCTGCAGCTACCGTAAGTCCATATAGGACTTGAATTTAGGGAATACTAACTAAAAAAGGATTAGCATAATCAGAAAAAGGCCCAAAATAGGAAATTTGCCAGAAGTATCAATGCAAACCACGCCTCAGTCCGAACTTTGGCAGCAGCTGAGAAGGCAGCCATGGATACTCCATCTTTATTCCGAACGAACAACTGACCAGTGGGAGAAAGCCCATAACGCCTTTCAATAAGATTATCGTCAAGGGTTTGCAGAGAACAAGTGAGCAGCGAGTAGCAAGGTAGGATTCTGAGCATGCGATCTATCATGGAAGGTGCATCTGGGTTCCGAGTGGGAAGCTTAGCAGTGAGATGAGCAGCAGGACGTGCTTGAGCAATGATGTCGAAAAGATCTAGCTGCGGACATGCAGCCAGCGCATGAGAGAAGACATCAGCGCTGCGAAGATATAAAGCGCAACTCTAAGCTTGATCATTCTGTTGAGAATTTGGAAATGAGGTAGGTTTGTTTTGGGTTGAACTGATTTTTGATTGATGAGTTGGGTGTGATCGTTGATGCGGCAATTTTTTTTAATACAATTCATAGAGGGGAAAGAACTATATGTTAATTTCCAATCTTGGGTCTTTTTCTGGTTACGCTAAACTATAAACCTACCACTCCAAGAGATGTCAGAAATTAGAAAATCAATAAAGAACTTTGATGAACTACGGAACAAGGCGTAAACCTATGAGACTCGAGTGAAAATAATCTAATTAAGATTTTACAGATATATATACACTGGAAAAATTAAAAAGAAAGTGTTTGAGGCTTACCTCCTTGAATCAAATAATTGAGAAGCTATTTTCTGATATTAAGCCAAAAAAAATTTATACTTGGAAGAAAATTTATGCTGGGATTGATTTTTGTGACAGAAATGGTGATATAACACATATATATACTGTTATATGAATTTAGGAAATACTATTCAGAAGAGGATTAGAATTTCACTTAATCAAGGATAGTATTTGTTAATCTGTCAAATTAGCATAAAATTTGTGTATGTAGATATATATGACTTAATTATTTTAAATAAAATTAAAATTTTAATATCAATTTAGTTAATTATATGTAGCTTTGAATTGTCGGTAATATTCTTAAAATGTATAATTATTATATTTATATATTTTGTAAAATTGAAAAATTTTATTTTCAGTATATTTATATTTTTAATTTTAAATTTATTTTTGAAAATTTTGTATAATCTTTTGAACTTTATTTTATTTTATTTTTTACATGTGATTTAAATCTAATCAATATTTTTATGTAATGTTTAAGTCTTAAATTTAAGATTATGAGGAAATTAAAGGGATTTAATTAATGAAAATTAACATTCTCATTTGAAATAAAAAAAAATAATATTAGGAATTTAAAATTATCCTATTTATTATAATTTTAATATTTTTAAAATATATAATTATTATTATTTATTTAAATTTTGATAAATTAAAATAAAATAAATTTCTATAATAACTTGCTATGTCAGCAGTCTCCAACAAAGATAAGCTCTACCAAAAGAACTAATACGCTTGAAGGAGCAACACGGATTGGATTGACCTTACAAACCCAAAAAGTAGATGCGATAACTAAAACACAGAAAAGCATATATATATACATAACAAACTTTTGAAGCACGTGTAATAATAATATATAAATTATAAATTTTTATTTATACATATAACTTAACTATTTTAATATAAATTAAAATTTTAATATTAATTTAGTTAATTATATAAATAAAAGTATTCATTAATTTAGAAATATTTTATAGAAAAGATTTATGAATTACAATGTTTTAATTAGTTAATATTTTTAACAAAATTTATACATTACAATTAATCTAATTGTTTACATGCAATATTAATCTAATGGATTTGATGTAATAAAATAAAATAATTGTGTATATTATTAGGTATTTAAAAAAAATATAAATGAATAAAGATGTTTAGAAAAATAAAAATGACAAGTTACTATTGTACTATATATTTTAACACAACAAATTAATTATTTGTAAAGTTAAAAATTATAAAATGATCTCTTAAAAGCATTTTTACATAAATTAAGATTATATCTATAATCTATCTATCTATATTTATAATTTATAATCTATCCATTTATAATCTATATTATATATAAATAAAATAAGAAGTAATTAACTAAAATAAGAAGTTAATAAATAAAAAATATTAATAATCTATCTATTATTTACAAAAATATAAAAAAAAACATATTTGTAACAACAGATATATAATTCATCGCCAATAATGCCTATTAAAGGCATAAAGTTAAAAAAATGTGTCACTAATAATGTTAGCAGTCAGAGCTTCCAAACATTATCGTCGCTAATCTTTTAGTGACGAACAATTTGTCGTTAAATCCTTTATGATGCTAATTCTATAATATGCTTATCACTAATAACTTTTAGCGATGAAATATTTATCACTAAATACTTAATAAATTCATTTTTTAATATTACAATAATTAATATAAAATAAAATTTCAATATTATTTTAATAATAATTCTACTTATAAAAAAAGATATATTATAATAACATAATTAAAAAATATTACTAAAAAAATTAAATATCTAATTAAATAAAAATTTAGCATTAACTATATATTAGAATAAAAAATTTGAATTTTTAATCCAATTCAAGTACAAGAACCACATTATTAATCATAAATTTATAGCCATTATTAATTATTTAAAATTTAATTTCATATATAAACAAATTTTATTTATTTCATTTTTATTAAGAATAAAAATAAATAATTTTATATTCACAAATTATTGTTGAATATAATAAATTAAAAACTAATTTTTATTTAAAACTTTCTTGAAATTATTATAATTGCATTTCAATTTTGACTAAAATAAAATTAAACTAACACTAATTTTACAATTTTAATAAATCAACTAGAATTTTAAATAAAATTAAAGTAGTGCTTAGAATTTTTTATTAATTACTCATATTTTCAAATTAATTATATTTTTTACATTAATAAAATATTACAATTTACAAATATATTAAAAATTTTTAAAAATTACTATTCATAAAAATTATTTAGACTTTATTTAGATAATCAATTATTTAAAATAAAAATAAATTTTAATTTTATATTAAAATATAATAAAAAATCATAATATAAAATTTAAATACTCATTCATTTCAAATTTTTATCTATTTATATAAATTTTATATTATTATTTAATGACTAAACTAAAAAAATAAAACCTTTATAAATTTATTCAATTTTAGCCAAACCTTTTAATTTTTATCAATTTAATCTCCAACTTTGGTATTATTTTCAATTTTAGCAAATAGTCTAATTAGATTATTTAATTAACAAAAGCAATTTAAATATTTACATATATTATAATATTCAGACATGACATTTTTAATAATAGACTATATACAATATAATATATTTGTAAGTGCGAAATGAGGGACCAACTTTTTGAACTAATAAAAATATTCTTCATTAAATATTAATAATATAAAATTTCATTTTTTTTCTTTTAAAAATCTTATTTTTTTTAATTATTTTACAAAAATTTTGTTATAATTTTTAATTTAAAATTAGAAACTTAAACTAATATACATATACACATATAATTGGAACATGTATAATTAAATTTAATTTATATTCTAATCAATAATGTACTTTATAACATATATAATATAATCTACATTTTAAAAAATAAAAATATTTATTAAATATATTAAATAATTAATATATTAAATAGATTTTTAAAATTTTTTGTATTAAACAATGTCACAATATAAAATTTCAAGATTTCAATATAATAAAAATGAAAATTTTATGATAATAATACACTAAACTTACAAAAATTCATTTCACAAAATATTCTATTTTCTAATTTTACAAATAATTTTCTTTAATATTAATGTAGATATGCAATTTTATTGTACAAGTTAACATTATTTTAAATTATGAAAAATTAAAACAAAATGTATGCAAATCAAATTTTTTATTAAAAAAAAAGGAAATAATAGAGGTTAAATGAATTAAATTTAATGAGCTAATTTATATTTATTATTAATTTATTTTAATTTTTAAATATTTTCACCTATTTATATTTTTAAAACTTATTATTATATTTTTTTATTATATTACATTTAAGTTTTTAACTAAGTTAATATTATATTTTAATAATATAATATATAATTTTCATAAAAATATAATTGAATAAAAAATAATTTTTAAATTAATAAATATTTTTTATATAATTAATTAAAATGATATTCAAATTAATATTTTAATTTAAATAATTGAATAAAGTATTTATAATATTATGGTAGTATTATATAATATATAAAAAATTAATGGAAATTATATAAAAAATTAATTACGAATTTTATAACGAGTATAATACCGTGCAATGCATATTTAAAATAATAAAAAAAACTAGTTATATATTAATGTACGTGTAACACCCTAGGCAAATCCTACATCGACAAAACACGGGAGAGATGCTGGGTTTATAAGTTGGTGGTTCGTAACCCCTAATGACGCGTTTCAAAACCGTGAGGGCTTCGGCCCAGAGCGGATGTAACACCCTAGGCAAATCCCACATCGACAAAACAAGGAGAGATCTTTGGGTTTATAAGTTGGTGGTTCGTAACCCCTATTGACGCTTTTTAAAACCGTGAGGGCTTGACCAGGCGGACAATATCACTAGTGGGCGGGCCATTACATTTGTGGTATCGGAGTGCTCGCGTGCAACCTTGAGCGATGGTGGGGCAAACCTCGTGAGGCCGAGTCCCATAAGGGGGGTGGATTGTAACACCCTAGGCAAATCCCACATCGACAAAACACGGGAGAGATGCTGGGTTTATAAGTTGGTGGTTCGTAACCCCTAGTGACGCGTTTTAAAACCGTGAGGGCTTCAGCCCAGAGCGGACAATATCACTAGTGGGCCGTGTAACAGCCCAATCCATCTCCGATCAAGATTGTCCGCTTTGGCCCATGGGCCTCACGGATTTGTCCCTGGGAGGTTGCATACCCAAAAGAGCGCTGACCATGTAAGGAAGACTCCCACAAAAATCGACAAAATATTTTCTTCACGTTTCCGATGTGGGACACGAAACTCACTCCATTGCGTAGCTGGTTGAACAAGCACGTCCCAACCCCATCCCTGGGTCGTGACAAGCCCACCAACTTCCGCTTGGTGCGTCCTCGCACCACACACCGTACTAGAGGGAGACCAGCTCTGATACCACAAATGTAATGGCTCGGCCCACTAGTGATATTGTCCACTCTGGGCCGAAGCCCTCACGGTTTTAAAACGCGTCAATAGGGGTTACGAACTATCAACTTATGAACCCAGCATCTCTCCCGTGTTTTGTCGATGTGGGATTTGCCTAGGGTGTTACAATCCACCCCCTTTATAGGACTCAGCGTCCTCGCTGAGGTTTGCCCCACCATCGTTCAAGGTTGCACACGGAGCGGCTCTGATACCAAATTGTAATGGCCCGGCCCACTAGTGATATTGTCCGCTCTGGACTGAAGCCCTCACGGTTTTAAAACGCGTCAATAGGGGTTACGAACTATCAACTTATGAACCCAGCATCTCTCCCATGTTTTGTCGATGTGGGATTTGCCTAGGGTGTTACAATCCACCCCCCTTATGGGACTCAACGTCCTCGCTGAGGTTTGCCCCACCATCGTTCAAGGTTGCACGCGGAGTGGCTCTGATACCACTAAATGTGACGCCCCTTACCCGTCTACCGTATAGCCGAGAAAGAAGTGCCACATTCGGTGCCGGAGCACCCTATCTTGTTTTATCATATCTATTGTAAACTTTTGATGTCATTTAAAACATGTATTTTATGTGTAGAATTTTTTTTTTTTATATCTTATTTCTGTGGAGACCCGGACAGAGTCTCCCTTATTTTACTAGCATCTGGCGGGTTCCACTAATCACCTGTTAACATGTCCATATTCATTTCACACATTTCCATATCATATTCTCATGTATCATATCATTTACAATTATTTATGAGATCTAAAAATGAAGTATTATCTATTGCATTAATCATAATTTCTGGGTCTTTTACATTTTTATTGCTCTTTGGAGACAATTAACATTATCGGGATCTTTCCTGTTTACTTATTGTATATTCAGTATTAATTAATTATTATCAGTGCCCAAGAAACCTATAACAAATTTTAAAGGCTGGATGCACGGGTGTATACTGGTTAGACAGCCATATGTCTATCCAGAATACGTCTGTCAGGCACGAGGCCAGCTGTCGGGCACGAGACCCGCTGTCAGGCTTGTAAAGCCAGAAATAAAGTAGGCACAATGGCCAGTAAGTAGGCATATAGCCTGTAGAACAATCATACCAGACATATATTGTCAGTTCATGATTTTCTCGGCAGGCAGTACAGCTATCTGTAGTCCCTAATTGGTATACCGATTTATCCAACTAAATAAATAAGTCTAGGTATACTATGGGCAATTAAACATTTTTAATTAATTTAGCACTATTCACTATTACTATTTTCTAGTACTGTTCATTGGTACTATTAATTTCATATTAATAGGACATTAGTCCCAATTTACATATTCATATCATTTTTAATATTTAATTATCCTTATGAGTATTTTAATTTTCATAGATAACATTTTTCTCATGAACCTTTCTTTAGGTTCATGTTGATGTGTTATATTTATCTAGGAATTTGACTAGGTTAGGATGTCTATTTAGTCACACTTCCTTCATAACAATTGCTCCTCTATGTTTAAACTTGAATTTCAGTTTTCGAATCACTGAATTTGGGGTTATAGAACTCAAGTTATGGTCAAAATACCATAACTGGTCCGTTTGCCTCTAAGCTGTCCAGAATTTACAATTTCTGGTCAATAAACTTTGACCAGTCATTTGATCATTTTATTGTCATTTTTAGACTTAGGTTCCTTCACAAGATATGTTCCTCTATGTCTTAGGGACTCCCAGGTACAATTTTATAATTTTTTTTAAGCTTGGTATAGTGAGTTATAGTCAGTGTATTAACCTGAACTCTCAGTCCTATAAGGACAATAACCAACTTCAGGGCAGTATGTTTGACCCTCTTTTTAGGGTCTTTACACTTAGAATTTGGAAAAGGTGTCTAAATCAATGTTGTAGCCCTAAGTATCATGTTTCTAGTTCATATTTGCACATCTTAAATGGAATTTCCTAGTGGGAGTTATGGCCAAATGAACACACGGGTATCAAATGGCATTATGGGTTCAACTTAACATTTTCCTGATTTCAATTCCTAACTTTGGCTAATATTTTCCCTAGGATGCAATGGTTTCTAGAGCTTGGTCAAAACATAAAAATTGTTGTGCTATGTCTTATAAAACTTTTGCACTAGTTTCACTCAATTTGCAGCTTTGGAGACCAAGTTATGGCATTTTTGCCAAAACTGGTCAAGCATACCAAAGGAACAATATTTTTGGACAATTTCTGGGTTGGCAGTTTTAGTGACTCAACTTTTGCTAACAATTTGATTTGGTTAAAAGCAAAACTGGATTAAGTAGTCTTCATGAAAAGTGTAGCCCTATGTCTAAACTTTCTATGGGTGAAATTTCAGGTCATTTGGACTAGTATAGAGAGAAAATGACCAAATGAACAGTACGTGTTCATTTGGTCATAACTCTCTCTATACTGGTCCAAATAACCTAAAATTTTAACCATGGAAAGTTTAGACATAGGGCTACACTTTTCATGAAGACCACTTAACCCAGTTTTGCCTTTAACAAATTCAAATTGTTAGCACAAGTTGGGTCACTGAAACTGCCAACCCAGAAAATAACCAAATGAACAGTACGTGTTCATTTGGTCATAACTCTCTCTATACTGGTCTAAATAACCTAAAATTTTAACCATGGAAATTTTAGACATAGGGCTACACTTTTCATGAAGACCACTTAACCCAGTTTTGCCTTTAACAAATTCAAATTGTTAGCACAAGTTGGGTCACTGACACTGCCAACCCAGAAAATGACCAAATGAACAGTACGTGTTCATTTGGTCATAACTCTCTCTATACTGGTCCAAATGACCTAAAATTTTAACCATGGAAAGTTTAGACATAGGGCTACACTTTTCATGAAGACCACTTAACCCAGTTTTGCCTTTAACAAATTCAAATTGTTAGCACAAGTTGGGTCACTGAAACTGCCAACCCAGAAAATGACCAAAATACTGTTCCTTTGGTATGCTTGACCAGTTTTGGAAAAAATGTCATAACTTGGTCTCCAAAGCTGCAAATTGAGTGAAACTAGTGCCAAAAGTTTTATAAGACATAGCACAACAATTTTTATGTTTTGACCAAGCTCTAGAAACCATTGCATCCTAGGGAAAATATTAGCCAAAGTTAGGAATTGAAATCTAGAAAATGTTAAGTTGAACCCAGAATGCCATTTGATACCTGTGTGTTCATTTGGCCATAACTCCCACTAGGAAATTCCATTTGAGATTTGCCAATATGATGTAGAAACATGATACTTAGGGATACAATATTGATTTAGACACCTTTGCCAAATTCTAAGTGTAAAGACCCTAAAAAGAGGGTCAAACATACTGCCCTGAAGTTGATTTTTGCCCTTATAGGACTGAGAGTCCAGGTTAATACATTGACCATAACTCACTATACAGTCAAAATAGCAAAGCAAATCAATTGTTGAATTTTTTGAAAGGAAAAAACCTTGAGCACTGTTATGGTGAGGATAACACAAAAGGCACTCAATTGCATTCCAATGTTTGGTAGTAGGCTAATGCAAGAATTAACACAACTTTGTTAGTAGTATGCCCTATAGCATATCATTAAGTATGTATCTTGTACATATTTTATTAATAAAAGGCATATTCACTTTTCCGTTTACATAATATATTTATGTGTAATAGAAAAGGTCCACTGATATTTTGTTAGAAATTCTATTCTTAAGTTATTAAGAATATGAGTGACAGTATTTCTAGTACAAAGTATCATAAATAGGTTCACAATCGAGGATACTTCATAATAAGGACATGACTTATCCAGAAAGATTGTATTCATGTTTGTTCCCAAGTTATTTATATGAGATATAAATAAGATGGAATGGTGAGTCTCATGCCATATGACAAATATGATAGGCACTTATAAATGATAAGTAGGCCGAACCAGTGACAGTTATGACAAGCATATAGAGTTTACTCTTGTCAATATTTTATCATAAATCATATCAGTGCATATAATCTTTAGACCTGAGATAGCACAGTTATCTTGTATATAGGTAGTTTGAGTTTGATACTGCTTTCATACTTGTACTGTGTATGGGTATATGGGCATATGTTGGCTCCTACTAGTTATATATGGAGGTAGGTGTTGATCAAGATGGAATCTGTTCCTCTAAGTAAATAGAGATAAAATCCTGTGTTCATTTAATTGTCCTTGATGTTTCAAGTTCCCGGCCAGGACATATAGATTTAATCAGAAAAGAGTTTCTGATAAGAAAATCTTTTTAATCAAGAACTGGAACTAAAAGAGAACATAATATTCATAGTAAATGGAGTTTGACATAAACCATGACTCCAGCTTGAGTTGGGATTTTGTAACAGAGAGATTCCAGTGCATGGTAACATATGATTATAGGTTCATTTAAGGTAAATCTTATTACTAATTGGGTGGCCATGGCATGCTATGCTAGGTGTTAACCATGGTCTATGAGGTGCATAAAATGATTTAGAGAAATCATTTATGGTAAGAAAGAGTTCTGATGATATTAAGAGTTGATATCATGTCTCATTGCCAATTAGTGATGAGCCTAGTAAGTCACACACATACACAAGTTATCGCCTAATTAAATACGATTTAATTAATTAATTAAAGAGTTTAATTGATTAATTAAATAGGTTTGGTTTGCAATTAGATTGCAAAGTCCCTAGCTTGACTTGAAGCCAAATCTAGATTATTGGATGTATAGTATAAGTTAAATTTATATTTAAAGTATTTAATATGAATTTAATTAATGAGAAATTAATTAATTGATTTATATTTGATATAAATTGATTAGAAGAAGAGAAATTATTATTTTGGGTTGAGAACTCAAAATTAAGACACATGGGCATTTTGGTCATTTCGCATGGTGACATGTGGCACCATGAGATGGTGACACATGGCATTATACATAAGCTTGTCAAATGTCTTTTAATCATGTAAGATGATTAAAATTAAGATTAAATATAGGTTTGACACTTGGCACAATGTGATTGGGTCAATTAAACCTAGAACCAATCAGAGGATGACATGTGGCAAGGGTTTAATGTGTTAACCTAGATATATAAGTGTTGTTATGAAGAGAAAAAAATACAACCAGCAGCTACTCCTTCTTTGTCACGCCATTTTGAAGCTCTCCCTCTCTTCTTCTTCATCTCTCATCAATTCAAGAAGATTAACCATCAATCTCTTGAATTAAGAACACCAGAAATTGTTTCTAGTGTCCTGTTTACATCCTTAATATCTTAAAAGGCAGAACTTGATTTTCTAAATAATAGAAAAAGCTTTAGAAGCTGTTCAAGGGCTGCCATAGGTGTTCTTGGTGTGGACAAGCTAGAGGGACAACATCTGGTGTCCTGAAGACGAATCTCAAAGGCGCAAATACACTGCAATGCATCAAGAGGTTAGTGTGTTTGTTCTTGATTTAATCTAGGGTTCTAAAATTAATCTGATTAATTCTAAAATCTTAAATGGCAAATACAGATCCAAAAACATATTAAAAGAGTTTTAATATGTTGTTTATCACTGAATTCAAATAGATAAAAATAAATCTTGCATGATGTATGTGACCCTAGGTGAAAATTTTTGAATTCAATGGTATAAACTTGTGTTTTTCACGCTTCTGCTCCTTCAATTGGTATCAGAGCCACTCTATTTGCCATTTAGATTGTTGATTATATGATTTAATTGTGTGATTTGATCATGAGATGATTAATCCATTGCTGGTTGCAATGGATGTGTGGCGGTATGCTTGAAGAACACCATCAATGGTGCGAAAGGTTTGGCTTCATGGGTGGTGCAAAGGTTTGGCTTTTTAATTTGCAATTGTTGTATGATCTAAAAGCTCATCCTATGTCTAATTAAATTGATTAATTAGAATTTTAATCACACAATTAAATTTTGATTCAAATCAGAATTTTAAAAATTGTTTGAATGTGATTCAAATCTGAATTTTAAAAGTTGTTTGAATGTGATTCAAATCTGAATTTTTAAAGTTGTTTGAATCATATTTAAATCTGATTTTTTAAAGTTGTTTGAATAATATTCAAATCTGAATTTTTTAAAATTGTTTGAATGTGATTCAAATCTGAATTTTTAAGGTTGTTTGAATGTGATTCAAATATGAATTTTTAAATTTGTTTGAATGAGATTCAAATCTGAATTTTTAAATTTATTTAAATCATATTCAAATCTGGATTTTTAAGTTGAATATAAGATATTCAATTTAATTTAAGTATGTATGTTTTATTTAATTGTTAAATAGTGATATGCATGATGGATGATCATGGACTATAAAAGACCAATGTGATTGGATTTATTTCTTTTATGTTTCTTTGGGATTGTAAATTAATTAATTTATTTTAATTTATTTTGGGCATGTATTATTAAGTTTGTAATAATTTTTTGGTTGTAATTTCATTTATTTAATTTCTTGTAAATTTGCCTTGGTATGCCAAGGATCACTATGTAATATTGGATTGCAAGAAGTTCAAGGAGGTCAAGAGCATTGGTGGGACCAGTGGGAGGAATTCAAGATCAAGTGTTGATTATGTACTCCTTCAGCAACTCTTGTAAAATGAATGAATGAAATGCACCTAGGAATGCCCTGATTCAATTCTTGGTGGCTCAGAATTGAATCCCTTAGAAAGTCCATGATCATACCATATTTACTGTTTATCCATGAATGCATGAGATGTATGGGAATGTATGCAATTATATTATATATGCATGCTAAATGGATAATGTGCAAAGTGAGACCTTAATAGTAATTAGGATGACTATAAAATCTTTCAAACAAATTATTAAGTTGGAAATGCTATAATTAAAGTAATTATAACATGGGCCCTCCATTGAGGCAATTATTTTAAGAAATTTTAAATAGTTGCATAAGATGCAATTAATTTAAGAGATTTTCTTAAGAATAATTATTAAGCATGAGATGTTGTAAATATGTAAATGGTTTGGTGGCCAATATTAGTTGTACCTGAGGATATCAAAATTATTTGCATAATTACTGGCTCAATGGGATCAACTTAACTAATGCAAGATAAGTCAATAATGGATGTACCTGAGATTTTGAGCATTAGGGGCTAGGTAAAGCATTGAACCTCACATGAGATGTGATGGGTAAGGAGTTGCTCACTTAGAGTTTATTGTAATTCCAATAACGTATGTACGTGAGGATAATCAATAGAATTATAAGAATTCAATCACCCACTAGAAATCCATCCAACTAGGATTTCCATTTTCTACTTTGGAAGTGTAGGATTTGCTAAGTTAGTGGGAGGACCAATTTGATTAAAAGACCATAATCATTTTGGTTAATTATATGATACATTTACTAATTAATCTGGTTATTTTCTGCAGTTAATTTTCTTATAATAATGAGCACAGAACAACCACCACCATATATTCTTGCAAGAATACTTGATTTCAATAGGTTGACAGAACCTAATCTCTATGATTGGCTAAGAAATTTGAAACTTGTCCTGAACCTTGAACATATAGGATATGTTCTAGACTCAAATGTTCCTGTTCCCTTACCTCCAGAGGCCACACAAGAGGAACATGAAACTTTGGACAAGTTGGACAAGTTGAAAGAGCATGATATGAGAGCTAAGTGTTACATGCTTGCTTCCATGAGTAATGAATTACAGAAGCTACATGAGAACATGCAGAGTGCGAATGAGATCCTCATTCACCTACAAGAGTTGTATGGTGAGCACAGTAGGAATGCTAGGTATGAGATATCTAGGCAGCTGTTTCGTATGAGGATGTCTGAGGGACATAATGTTGGGGATCATGTCCACAAGATGATTCGGCTAATTGAGCAGTTGGAACATCTTGACTTTAACATGGACTTCCAACTACTGATGGATTTAATCCTTCAGTCCCTTCCTGAGTCTTTTGGGAATTTTGTGACAAATTTCCATATGACTAAATAGGAATGCACCTTAGCTAGTTTACTTAACATACTGGTTATTGCCCAAAAAAATATGCCAGGCAATAAAGAAAAAGAGGTTGCTTTGATTGCATCTTCTTCTGCTAGAAATTCCAATAAGAAGAAAGGCAATAAGAAAAAGAAACCCCAGATTCCTAGTCCTTCTAAGAAAATAGCTAAACATAAAGGGAAGACTAAAGCTGATGGAGGCAATGGAAAGTGTTTCCACTGCCAGAAGGATGGGCACTGGAAAAGGATCTGCCCAAAGTATCTTGCTTCTCTGAAGAACAAGAAGGATAGACCTTCGAAAGATATGTCCATATCTTGTTATTTAGATTTTGATGATACTCATAGTTCATCTACAGCTTGGGTTTTAGTTACTGGTGCCAGTTCTCACATTTCTAATGATATGCAGGAACTAGCAAATAGTAGCAGCTTGTGTTCTCAAGATGTTAGAGTCCGGATTGGCAATGGCTTAACTGTTGAAGCTTTAGCATAGGATCTAAATCTTTTTATATGTTTGGACATGTTTTGTGTTTGGATAATATTTTATATGCACCTGATGCTTTTAAGAACATCATTTCTATATCTAGTTTGACTAGAAATGGCTATGAATTTCAGTTCAAAGATGATGTTTGCAATATTTATTTTGAAAATAAATATGTTGGTTCGGGTTATATGAATGATGGTCTTTATTATTTGATAATAATGACAAATACAAAATGAATGCAAGTGATCTAAATGAATGCAATGCCATAGTGAAAACCAACTCAAGTTCAAAATATATTTGGCACTTAAGGTTATGTCATGTTGCAGAAGATAGGATTGCAAAATTGGAGAAAATGGGGATTCTATCCTCATTGGGCTTTGAGCCTACTCCACCTTGTGTATCTTGCCTTCAGGGCAAAATGACTAGATCACCCTTTGTTAGACAAGGGCTAAGGGCTGAAAATATTTTGGAGCTAATACATAGTGATGTATGTGGTCCATTTAAGGAAATGGCTAAAGGCAGTTTTCATTACTTTATTACCTTTACTGATGATAAATCGAGGTTTGGGTATTTGTATTTGATGAAATACAAACATGAATCCTTTGAAAAGTTCAAAGAATTTAAATCTGAAGTAGAAAATCAAACAGGAAAGAGTATTAAAGCTCTTCGATCAGATCGTGGAGGTGAATATTTGAGTACTGAATTTGATGAATACTTAAGAGAACACGACATTGTTTCCCAGCTGACTCCTCCAGGAACACCACAGCTAAATGGTGTATCTGAAAGGAGAAATCGTACCCTATTGGATATGGTACGTAGTATGATGAGCTATACTGATATGCCAATCTCCTTTTCGGGATTTGCATTAGAATTAGCTTTGTATATTCTGAATAGGATTCCATCAAAATCAGTTTCTTCCACACCTTATGAGATATGGCATGGAAGAAAACCAAGTCTTAAGCATGTTAAGATTTGGGGTTGTCCAGCTTATATCAAAAAGTTGAACACTGATAAATTGGAGACCAGATCAGAAAAGGGTCGATTTGCTGGATATCCAAAAGATAGTTTTGGATATTATTTTTATTTGCCTACTTCACAAAAGGTTGTGATAAGTAGAGATGCCACATTTCTTGAACAACAGTTTGTTCAAGAAGGAGGCAAAGGAAGGCAAATAGAGTTAGAATTGGAGAATTCTGACCAACCAACAGATTAGATGGATATAGATCCATCTAGTCAACCTACAACCGTTAATGAAACATCTACAGCTGTTCCTCGTAGAACAACCAGGGTATTTCACCCACCAGTGAGATATGGTTTCCTTCATGAAGAAGAACAAGAGTTGTCTACTCATGAAGAAGTAGATCATGGAGAAGATCCACTTACCTGTGAAGAAGCTATATCAGATATAGACTCTTCAAGATGGGTTGAAACAAGCTTCGAGGAGTTGGAACATCCATTTTGATGAAGCCATTAAATCCTTTGGTTTTATCAAAAAATAAGGATGAGCCATTTGTATATAAGAAGGTTAGTGATAGTGCTATCACTTTCCTTGTTTTATATGTGGATGACATACTGTTGATGGGTAATGACATAGGTATGTTCACAACTGTAAAGGTATGGTTATCAAATACATTCTCCATGAAAGACTTAGGGGAGGCAACCTATATTCTTGGGATTCGCATCTATAGAGACAGAGCGAAAAGAATAATTGGTTTATCCCAAAGTCTATACTTGGAAAAGGTGTTAAAGAGGTTTAACATGCTTGATTCCAAGAGAGGATTGTTACCAGTGAGACATGGTATCCATCTTTCTAAAGAGATGTCTCCAAAGACATCTGAAGAAAGAGATAAGATGGCCAGGATTCCATATGCTTCGGCTATTGGAAGTTTAATGTTTGCAATGTTGTGTACTAGGCCGGATATCGCATATGCTGTTAGTTTGACTAGCAGGTATCAATCTAATCCAGGTTCGGAACACTGGATAGCTGTCAAGAATATCCTTAAGTACTTGAGAAGAGCTAAGGATTTATTCTTGATCTATGGAGGTGGAGACTTGCAAATTGGATGGTTATACTGATTCTGATTTCCAATCAGATATCAATGATAGAAAGTCTACCTCTGGATATGTGTTCATTTGTAATGGAGGTGCAGTCAGTTGGAAGAGTTCCAAACAAAGCACGACTACAGATTCCACTATCGAGGCTGAGTATATTGTTGCATCAGATCCTGCAAAGGAAACTGTTTGGATATAAGAAATCCTGCTCTCACTAGAAATCCAAACACATAGAAAGGCACTATCACATTATTAAAAAAATAGTTAGGCAAGGCAATACAGCCATGCAGAAAATAGCATCAGCTAAAAATCCAGCTGATCCATTCACTAAGCTTTTGTCACAAGCTCAGTTAGACTGGCATCTTGAGAAGATGGGTCTAAAGTATTGTAATGAATGGCTCTAGTGCTTGTGGGATATTGTTAGTAGTATGCCCTAGAGCATATCATTAAGTATGTATCTTGTACATATTTTATTAATAAAAGGCATATTCACTTTTCCGTTTACATAATATATTTATGTGTAATAGAAAAGGTCCATTGATATTTTGTTAGAAATTCTATTCTTAAGTTGTTAAGAATATGAGTGACAGTATTTCTAGTACAAAGTATCATAAATAGGTTCACAATCGAGGATACTTCATAATAAGGACATGACTTATCCAGAAAGATTGTATTCATGTTTGTTCCCAAGTTATTTATATGAGATATAAATAAGATGGAATGGTGAATCTCATGCCATATGACAAACTTGATAGGCACTTATAAATGATAAGTAGGCCAAACCAGTAACACTCATGACAAGCACATGGAGTTTACTCTTGTCAATGTTTTGTCATAAATCATATCAGTGCATATAATCTTTAGATCTGAGATAGCACAGTTATCTTGTATATAGGTAGTTTGAGTTTGATACTACTTTCATACTTATACTGTGTATGGGTATATGGGCATGTGTTGGCTCTTACTAGTTATATATGGAGGTAGGTGTTAATCAAGATGGAATCTGTTCCTCTAAGTAAATAGAGATAAAATCCTGTGTTCATTTAATTGTTCTTGATGTTTCAAGTTCCTGGCCAGGACATATAGATTTAATCAGAAAAGAGTTTCTGATGAGAAAATCTTTTTAATCAAGAACTGGAATTAAAAGAGAACATAATATTCATAGCAAATGGAGTTTGACATAAACCATGACTCCAGCTTGAGTTGGGATTTTGTAACAGAGAGATTCCAGTGCATGGTAACATATGATTATAGGTTCATTTAAGGTAAACCTTATTACTAATTGGGTGGCCATGGCATGCTATGCTAGGTGTTAACCATGGTCTATGAGGTACATAAAATGATTTAGAGAAATCATTTATGGTAAGAAAGAGTTGTAATGATATTAAGAGTTGATATCATGTCTCATTGCCAATTAGTGATGAGCATAGTAAGTCATAGACATACATAAGTTATCGCCTAATTAAATATAATTTAATTAATAAATTAAAAGAGTTTAATTGATTAATTAAATAGGTTTAGTTTGCAATTAGATTGCAAAGTCCCTAGCATGACATGAAGCCAAATCTAGATTATTGGATGTATAGTATAAGTTAAATTTATATTTAAAGTGTTTAATATGAATTTAATTAATGAGAAATTAATTAATTGATTTATATTTGATATAAATTGATTAGAAGAAGAGAAATAATTATTTTGGGTTGAGAACTCAAAATTAAGATACAGGGGCATTTTGGTCATTTCGCAGGGTGACATGTGGCACCATGAGATGGTGACACATGGCATTACACATAAGATTGCCAAATGTCTTTTAATCATGTAAGATTATTAAAATTAAGATTAAGTATAGGTTTGACACTTGGCACATTGTGATTAGGTCAATTAAAACTAGAACCAATCAAAGGGTGACATGTGGCAAGGGTTTAATGTGTTAACCTAGATATATAAGTGTTTTTATGAAGAGAAAAAAATACAACCAGCAGCTACTCCTCCTTTGTCATGCCATTTTGAAGCTCTCCCTCTCTTCTTCTTCATCTCTCATCAATTCAAAGAGATTAGCCATTAATCTTTTGAATTAAGAACACCAGAAATTGTTTCTAGTGTCCTGTTTGCATCCTTAATCTATTAAAAGGCAAAACTTGATTTTCTAAATAATAGAAAAAGCTTTAGAAGCTGTTCAAGGGCTGCCATAGGTGTTCTTGGTGTGGACAAGCTAGAGGGACAACATCTGGTGTCCTGAAATCTCAAAGGCGCAAATACACTGCAGTGCATCAAGAGGTTAGTGTGTTTGTTCTTGATTTAATCTAAGGTTCTAAAATTAATCTGATTAATTCTAAAATCTTAAATGGCAAATACATATCCATAAACATATTAAAAGAGTTTTAATATGTTGTTTATCATTGAAATCAAATAGATAAAAATAAATCTTGCATGATGTATGTGACCCTAGGTGAAAATTTTTGAATTCAATGGTATAAACTTGTGCTTTTCACGCTTCCGCTCCTTCAAACTTTTTGATCAAAAAGGCAATATCAGGATGTGTGAGGGTGAGATACTACAAAGCACCTACCACTTCTTGCATTTCACCATTCTTAAAGGGCTCAACACCTATTTTTGTTAAGATGGGAGCACTAGCCATGAGAGTTAAGCATGGGTTGCAAGACTTCATTTGAGTGTTCTCCAAGAGGTCATGGATATATTTATATTGTGATAATAATAATCCAAATGGTAGTTGTTTAGCTTCAATCCCCAAAAAATAGTGCAAAGGCCTAAGATTATGAACTGGAAATGCATTTTGTTACTTGCACAAGAACCATTTAAGTTTGCTACCATCTGAATTGGCAATCAAAATATTGTCAACATAAATTAAAACCAATAGTGTAATAGTACCTTTCCAATAGATAATAAGGATGTGTCCGCTTTTGATCTGGTGAACCAGGCCCTCAGTGCTTATTTGAGACCATATAAGGACTTGTTTAAATAGCACACATAGTTAGGATTGAAAGGATTAGTATAGCCAATAGGTTGTTCCATATAAATTTCATGGTCAATAAAACCAAGTAGGAATGCATTGGAGATGTCTAATTGCTAGATGGGCCAACTATGCATAGTTGCAAAGGAAAGAACTATTCTAAATGTTGTCATCTTCACAACTAGCTAAAGGTTTCATTATAATCAATACCACTTTGTTGAGAGTATCCTTTGGCCAACAAATTTGCTTTGTAGTGCTCAATAGTACCATCTGTAGCTTTTTTTAATCTTGAAAATCCACTTGTATGTGATAACATTTTTATCTATCGGCCTAGGTACCAATGTCCTTGTATTGTTATGAAGGAGATCAAAAATCTCAGCTGACATCATATCTCTCCACTAAACAAATGGTTTTGCTTGGTTGAATGTCTTTGGTTTAGTTTGGAGGAAGTCCATGGTTTGGGTAACACTATGTATTTATCTCTTTTGGAGAGTTTTTGGATAGAGAATCATTAGGTGTGTGCATGGTGAGTCAACTATAGTTATTGGTGGATTAGGTGGAACATAATCAGTTAGATCAACAAGTAACTTTAGGCTAGGTGTAGATTGAGTTTAGTGAAATGGGGAGCAAGAAAGAATAGGTGAATGTGGTGGGTTTGGTGCAGATGTCTCTGATGTTGAGTTAGTTGGATTGGCTAAGGTCAAGGGATGAGCATGAGTGGGTATAAAAGATAAGGAAGATGGAGATGAGAGAGATTGAAATAAAGAAGAGGATGATTGTTGAAGAATGATTACCTGAAGTTTCCATAATTTGTAAGGAAATAGGAGTCTAACCTTGTACCGCCAACCATGACAAAGTTGATTCCTCCATAACAATGTTAATTGCAAGCATTATTTTAAAAGGACAAGTCTGATCATGAAATTTAATCTGTCTTGCTAAGTAACACAACTCGTTGAAGGATACAAACATCTATATGTAGCATGTTTAGGACTTTATCCTAAGTAAATGCATGGTGTTGTACGAAAAGAGAATTTATGCCTATTGCAGGGCTGAAGGAGAGGAAAAACTACATATACAAAAGGTTTAAATTCTAAATAGTATTGTCACACCCTACCCCTCTGTAAGACATAACATGATCCCGTAGTATATCTAATGAATTACCAACTTCGTCTACTGATAACCCATTAAATACACAACAAGGGATTCCAAAACTTTTCTTACTTCTTTTGATAGTGGTGAGCACTATTTACAGGTGTTAAAAAAAATTTTTTAACTGAAGTGAAACAGCTAACACATTTGAATTATTAGTAATTTTTGTAAAAATTTTGGCGGAGTGCCATCTGTATTTTGAATAAAACAGTTCTTCAAAAACCTGTAAAAAGAACTTCAAATATATTTCTCAATCTCAAACTCTAGCATTTAATCAACACAATATGTTTCTCAACTCAAATCCATAACGATTTTCCAGTGTTTTCAAAAGTTGAGATAAAAGAAATACATCACAAATTTACAAACCAAAATAATTTACAATTTATTTTACAAATTTAATGTACAATTTTAATTTACAACTGCTCAAAACCAAGAACACTATATACATACAGTGAACATACATTATAATACAAAATGCAAAATACAGTATACTCAATATACCCGATGATCTCTCAGTGTAATACTAGCAGCCTAGTCTGCTGCCCTGTCAGTCTGTCTACCTGCGACAGCAATGAAAAGCTATCGTTGAGCCAATGTCTCAGTGGTGCACAACATTAACAAAATGCAACTTTAAATCACAAATCATAAGTCATATAAATAGTGGATACTTAAAACCATAGTTAAATTCAAAGACAGTGAATGTCAATAAGAACTTAAACTCCATTTCACAATATCACAATAAATATCAATAAATCACACACAGCTTAATCATGTTCTAAAGTACTATTCATCCCAAAAGTCGATGGCTAGTGAGGAATTCAATTCATTCCAAAAGCCGATGGCTAGTGAGGAATAACATAGCTAGCTAGCAATAATATGAGTACTCATTCGATTCGTCCTCAACAGGCACACACCTCAACACTTCAGCCAGAGAGGGAATTCAATTCATCCCACTAGACAAGCTAGTGAGGAATTCAATTACTATACATGATAGCTGTGGTTTCAAACCATTTACAATGCTTTTCAATCAATAAGTATCCATCAAATATCATTCAAATAATTTCTCATAATTTAAAACAATAATATACAAATAGTTATAATTTATTTTAATTGAAAAATTCAAAAGAAATAACTGTTGTGCACAAACCTCTGATAAATGTCTCTTGGCTCTGACTCAGTGTTTCCTTTCCTTTCCCCGAGTCTTTGCTAACTGAAACACACAATTTAAAGTGTTTCAGTACTCATTTAAATTGTCTCTAACAATAACGTTCATTAATTAATTTATTGAATTCTATTATTTTCCTTAATCAACCTAAAATGTTGACCCTCGATGCAGTCTAGGTGAATTAGGTTTCAATGTTACCAATGTGTCATATTTAATAGCCTTTTAGTGTTGGTACATGTTACCCAATTCATTTTCATGTATATTGCATTTTATTGTAATTTGTCGGATTCCGGTATACTAATTTGACCTAGCCGAATGACCTAGTTCCCTCAGTTTTCGGGTTTCGATCAAAACTACAAACATATAGGTCTATGTCTTATTGCACGCGGGGCAAAATTTCAGGTCATTCTGAGTTATGTAGACCAAGTTATGGTTAATCTACCAATGCTGGACAGAATGTATCAAAATGGTCACTTTAGGTCATTTTTAGGTCACTTTTGGTTCGGCCAGTTTTTGGACCTGAACTTGTGCAAGCTATTTGGCTTGGTTCTGGCCATTTGTGGGCTTTGGTGTCTTCATAAGAATTTTAAATATATGTCTAAACTATTCATGGTAAAAATTTCAGGTTAATTGGACCTGTTTTGAGTGAGTTATGGCCAAAACACTAACTGCTGCCCAAATGGTCAATTTTCAGGCTTTCAAAGCACTAATCCGGATTTGGTCACTTTTCAAGTTACCTTCTAAGCAGAATTTTGGTAAGCTTCCTTCATGAAAGTTGGCACATTCTGTGCTTAGTTTCACCTCCAATTGGTCTCATATCAATTGGAGTCACACTCTTAAGGTTCTAAGCCAAAACATATACTGCCCTGCAACATACTCTTCATCACATACCAAAGGACACATTCAACACTTACCAAGTCACTTCCTTCATGCCATTTCTGTTTTGTACCATAACATAAACACATTTAGCAACTCATTTTTGGTCATTTTGGCAGCTTATAACCACACTCAATATGCACATTATAGTCCAGAATTTTCCAAGTCCAAATTACAAACAATTTAACCACATGACAAGCTCATTTAAATGTCCAAACTCAAACCTCTATACACATATACATGCTGCCATAACAAGCACCATAATTCAACAATATAATTTCGTAAACCAAACCATGAAACAACACATTTTGGTCCACACATCAAAGTTGTCGAATTGTACATCTCTCCAATTAGCTTCTAAGCTTCCAAAATCAAGTGTACAATCACACACACATTTAGTATACATTATCCAATTTATTCCTACACACATAAACACTTACATCAACACTTTAATCTACCATTTACATGCAAAGATAAACTGCCCTTATTAATGTTCCATGGCTGCCAAAAATGTACCTCTCCCTTAACTCATCAAACTTCAAAAATCCTTCCACAATTCAACTACCCATAACATCCATACAAAGTTTAATGAAACAAGCATAAAAAATACATACTTACCACTTTTGAAACTCTTCAAAACCTCACCAAAACTTGATCTTCTTGCTGCCTATATACTGCCTAAGTTGTGTAGAACAACTTTAGTGAAGGAAAGTGCAAGGAAATAGGCTTGGATCATGGGAGAATGTAGCTTGCATGAATTCGGCCATGGATTAATTCCTTTCTTCCATTTTCGGCTGGTTTTTACAATGTTGAAGGAGATGAGCAATATGTCCAAAATATGCTGATTATATGGCCACTTAATTGAGTTAGTGGACCACTAAGTAAGGGTTTAATATTGTTTATTCTAAAGTTTTCATATTCTCATATTAAGCTCCTATCTTTTGCTATTTGAATTAGGTACCACCAATTTAATTTTTCATGATATTTTCCAAGTGTAATATCATTTATTTTTAATGGACATTTAGGTCAAAAGACAACTCGGGGTGTCAAATGACCACAATGCCCCTGTTCGGGTTGCATTCCCGATTTTTCGGTAACACTAATTTTTTGTCGTTTTCTCGATTTCCCCTTTTTTTTGTATTAATTAATTAATTTTTCTTTGATATTTCTAGTGATATTTATACTTCAATAGGTCTTTAATTATGTCTTAAAATATTTTTCAGGGTTCCCCGCGGTCCAGGGCTAGTCAACGGTCCACGTCGCAACTTCCCGATGCGGTCACCCATCGCTAGGGTTCTCGGCTCGTTTAACTTGGTTACATTTCATTGCTATTATTTTTCCTTTGTTTTTCTTGTGTTTTCTTTTCTTGTATTTCATTATTTTATGTCTCCTCACTAATATTTAAATGTAGTTCTAGGCATCCTAGCTGTCCGGACAACACTGGTCACCGGAACAGTAGAACGCACTACCGAACATAGGGGTGTTACAATTCTCCCCCCCTTAAAATAAATTTCGTCTCAAAATTTTATCTGGCATTAGTCTCTGAACAGCTGTAGGTGTTGTCTCCTCATATCCTCTTCATCTTTCCAAGTAGCTTCCTGGCCTGAATGATGGTTCCACAGCACTTTAACCAGGTGTATCTGTTTATTCCTCAGCTGCTTCACCTCATATGCCAGAATTTCTATGGGTTCTTCCTCATATGAGAGGTCTGGATTTACCTCAATCTCTTCAACTGATAGTACATGAGATGGGTCAGATCTATACCTCCTTAACATGGACACATAGAAGACACTGTGTATCCTTTCTAGCTCTGGAGGTAATGCTAGCCAATATGCCAAAGGACCCACTCTCTCCAGAACCTCATATGGTCCAATAAAACGAGGACTCAGTTTCCCCTTTCTACCAAATCTCATAATCCTCTTCTAAGGAGAAACTTTGAGGAATACCTTATCACACACTGCATATTCAATATCTCTTCTCTTCAGATCAACATAGAACTTCTGACGGTCTGATGCAGCCTTGAGTCGATCTCTGATCAATCTGATCTTTTCCTCTGTCTGCTGAATAATTTCTGGCCTAATCATCTTTCTTTCACCTACTTCATCCCAACATAGGGGAGTTCTGCACTTCCTGCCATACAAAGCTTCATATGGAGGCATCTCAATGCTTGATTGGTAGCTATTGTTATAAGCCAACTCAATCAAAGGCAAGTGTGTATCCCAACTACCTTCAAACTCAATCACACAAGCCCGTAGCATGTCCTCTAATATCTGAATTACCCTTTCAGACTGGCCATCTGTATGTGGGTGGAATGCTGTGCTGAAGTTCAATCTAGTTCCTAGGGCTCTCTGAAGACTACCCCAGAATCTAGAAGTGAACCTAGGATCTCTGTCAGATACAATCGATACTAGCACTCCATGCAGTTTTACAATTTCATATATATACAATCTGGCCAATCTTTCTAGGCTATAGTCCATCCGAACTGGAAAAAAGTGAGCAGACTTAGTCATCTGTCAACTATAACTCACACTACATCATGACTACTCTGTGTCTTCGGAAGTCCCGTAACAAAATCCATAGTTATCCATTCCCATTTTCACTCTGGTACTGGCAATGGATGTAACAAACCAGTTGGAACTTGATGTTCTGCCTTTACTTGCTGACAAGTTAGGCATTTGAAAACATATTCAGCTATATCTCTCTTCATACCCATCCACCAGTAATGCTCTTTCAGCCCTCTATACATTTTAGTTCCACCAGGGTGCATAGCAAAAGGAGACTCATGTGCTTCCTTCATAATGATCCGTCTGAATTCCACATCACTAGGAACACACATTTTGCCCTGATATAGAAATAAACCATCATATCTCACAGAGAATTCAGGTTTCTTGCCCTGCTGGACTTCTTTCAGTAGCTTCTGATATTTACCATCACTCTGAGCAGCCATTCTGATCTGATCAATCAACACTGGCTGTACATGCCATGCAACTACTGTCTGTCTCTCATCATCAATCTCCAAACTGGCATGCTGTGCTTTCAAATCATGTATCGTAGACAAAGGAGAAACTCTGAGACTTGCCATAGTCTTGCGACTTAAGGCGTCAGCCACCACATTTGCTTTCCCTGGCTGATAGTCTATTAAACAATCATAGTCTTTAATCAGACCATCTCCTCTGCCTCAAATTCAATTCCTTCTGGGTGCCTAAATACTTCAAGCTCTTGTGATCTGTGTAGATATAACACTTCTCCCCATATAAGTAATGTCTCCAGATCTTAAGAGCAAAAACAATAGCTGCTAGCTCCAAGTCATATGTTGGGTAGTTCCTCTCATGCGGTTTCAACTAGCGTGATGTATAAGCAATGATATTTCGATCTTGCATTAGTACACAGCCTAATCCATTGTGAGAAGCATCACTATAAACTGTATACTCTTTACCCAGTGTAGGTAAAGTAAGGACTGGAGCTTCAGTCAAACACCTCTTCAACTCATCAAAACTCTGCTGGCATTTATCTGTCCACTGAAATTTTACATCTTTTCGAAGCAGCTTGGTCAGTGGAGAAGCTAACATAGAAAACCCTTTCACAAATCGATGGTAATATCCAGCTAAACCCAGAAAACTGCGAATTTCTATGATATTTCTGGGCGGCTTCCAATTAAGGATAGCTTCTACCTTGCTGGAATCTACCTTAATCCCTTCAGCTGACACAACATGTCCCAAAAAGGAGATTTCTTTCAACCAAAATTCACATTTTGATAATTTGGCGTATAGTTGTTTCTCCCTTAAGGTCTGCAGTACAATCCGCAGATGTCTGTCATGCTCCTCTGCATTCCTCAAATATATCAAAATATCATCAATAAACACCACCACAAATTGATCGAGATATGGTCTAAAGATAGTGTTCATCAGATCCATAAAAGCAGCTGGAGCATTTGTTAACCCGAATGGCATTACTAGAAACTCATAGTGGCCATACCGAGTTAAAGCGCTTTTGGAATACTCTACTCTTGCACCTTCAACTGATAATAACCAGATCGCAAATCAATTTTGGAGAATACAGCTGCACCCTTCAACTGATCAAACAGAACATCAATGCGAGGCAATGGATATATGTTCTTTATTGTCACCTTATTCAACTGTCGGTAGTCAATACATAAGCGGAGGGTGCCATCTTTCTTCTTAACAAACAATACTGGCGCTCTCCAAGGTGACACACTAGGGCGGATGAAGCCCTTTTCAAGTAGTTCTTGCAACTGTACCTTCAAATCCTTCAACTCTGCTGGTGCCATTCTGTATGGTGTTATGGAGATTAGATCCACACCAGGCATAACATTAATTTCAAACTGCACCTCTCTTTCTGGAGGTAATCCTGGCAATTCATCAGGAAACACATCTAGAAAGTCACATACTGTAGGGATGTCCCTCAATGATGGAGTCCCCACTTGGGTGTCTACCACATGTGCCAAGTATGCTTCACACCCCTTTCTGATCATTTTTCTGGCTAATGCAGCCGAAATGATGTTTGATGGCAATAGCTGCCTCTCCCCATGTATTATCACATCACTGTATTGAGGGAGACCAAAAGTGACTGTCTTCAATCTACAGTCAATCATGGCGTGATGACTGGCTAACCAATCCATGCCCAAGATGATATCATAATCTCTGAAGGGCATTTCAATGAGATCAGACAGAAAAGTGTGTCCTTGGATCACCAAAGGACAATCTCTATACATTTTATTGACCCTAACCTCTTGTCCTAACAGACTTGTTACTAGCACCTCAAAGTCCATTTTTGTACATGGAACAGCAATGCAATCAATGATGCTAGCACTCACATTGTGTAGGGCTGGGGCATCCCCTTACACCTCAGCCTCTATAGATTGATAGACTGAACGATCACCCTCTTCTATAGTCAATGCGAGGATCTTAGACCTCCTGAACAAATAACACAAGGAGATTTTCTCCCGATAGTGCATAGTTACAATGTAATGTACTATATGTATCAAACAATGACATTGAGCAGTTGTACTATGAAGAAAGAATAGTCAAATTACAGTTGAAAACAGAATTTAAAAACTTGCTCTGATACCACTAAAACATGTCACACCCTACCCCTCTGTAAGGCATAACATGATCCCGTAGTATACCTAATGAATTACCAACTTCGTCTACTGATAACCCATTAAATATACTACAAGGGATTTTAAAACTTTTCTTACTTCTTTTTACAGTGGTGAGCACTATTTACAGGTGTTAAAAAAAATTTTTTAACTGAAGTGAAATAGCTAACACATTTGAATTATTAGTAATTTATATAAAAATTTTGGCGGAGTGCCATCTATATTTTGAATAAAATAGTTCTTCAAAAACCTGTAAAAAGCACTTCAAATATATTGCTCAATCTCAAACTCCAACATTTAATCAACACAATATGTTTCTCAACTCAAATCCACAATGATTTTCCAGTGTTTTCAAAAGTTGAGATAAAAAAAAATACATCACAAATTTACAAACCAAAATAATTTACAATTTATTTTACAACTTCAATGTACAATTTTAATTTACAACTGCTCAAAACCAAGATCACTATATACATACAGTGAACATACATTACAATACAAAATATAAAATACGGTATACTCAATATACCCGATGATCTCTCAGTGTATTACTAGCAGCCTAGTCTGCTGCCTTGTCAGTCTGTCTACCTGCGACAGCAATGAAAAGCTATCATTGAGCCAATGTCTCAGTGGTGCACAACATTAACAAAATGCAACTTTAAATCACAAATCATAAGTCATATAAATAGTGGATACTTAAAACCATAGTTAAATTCAAAGACAGTGAATGTCAATAAGAATTTAAACTCCATTTCACAATATCACAATAAATATCAATAAATCACACACAGCTTAAGCATGTTCCAAAGTCCAATTCATCCCAAAAGTCGATGGCTAGTGAGGAATTCAATTCATCCCAAAAGCCGATGGCTAGTAAGGAATAACATAGCTAGCTAGCAATAATATGAGTACTCATTCTATTCATCCGCAACAGGCACACACCTCAACACTTCAGCCAAAGAGGGAATTCAATTCATCCCACTAGACAAGCTAGCGAGGAATTCAATGAATATATATGATAACTGTGGTTTCAAACCATTTACAATGCTTTTCAATCAATAAGTATCCATCAAATATCATTCAAACAATTTCTCAAAATTTAAAACAATAGTATACAATTAGTCATAATTTATTTCAATTGAAAAATTCAAAAGAAATAACTGTTGTGCACAAACTTCTGATAAATGTCTCTTGGCTCTGACTCAGTGTTTCCTTTCCTTTCCTTTCCCTGAGTCTTTGCTAACTGAAACACACAATTTGAAGTGTTTCAGTACTCATTTAAACTGTCTCTAACAATAAGGTTCATTAATTAATTTATTGAATTCTATTATTTTCCTTAGTCAACCTAAAATGTTGACCCTCGATGCAGTCTAGGTGAATTAGGTTTCAATATTGCCAATGTGTCATATTTAATAGCCTTTTAGTGTTGGTACATGTTACCCAATTCATTTTCATGTATATCGCATTTTATTGTAATTTATCGGATTCCGGTATACTAATTTTACCTAACCGGATGACCTAGTTCCCTCTGTTTTCGGGTTTCGGTCAAAACTACAAACTTGTAGGTCTATGTCTTATTGCATGCAAGCTAAAATTTCAGGTCATTCTGAGTTATGTAGACCAATTTATGGTCAATCTACCAATGCTAGACAGAATGTATCAAAATGGTCACTTTAGGTCACTTTTGGTTCAGCCAGTTTTTGGACCTGAACTTGTACAAGCTATTTAGCTTGGTTCTGGCCATTTGTGGGCTTTGGTGTCTTCATAAGAATTGTAGATATATGTCTAAACTATTCATGGTAAAAATTTTAGGTCAATTGGACCTTTTTTGAGTGAGTTATGGCCAAAAAACTAACTGCTATCCAAAATGGTCAATTTTCAGGCTTTCAAAGCACTAATCCGGATTTGGTCACTTTTCAAGTCACCTTCTAAGCAGAATTTTGGTAAGCTTCCTTCATGAAAGTTGGCACATTTTGTGCCTAGTTTCACCTCCAATTGGTCTCATACCAATTAGAGTCACACTCTTAAGGTTCTAAGCCAAAACATATACTGCCCTGCAACATACTCTTCATCACATACCAAAGGACACATTCAACACTTACCAAGTCACTTCCTTCATGCCATTTCTGTTTTGTACCATAACATAAACACATTTAGCAACTCATTTTTGGTCATTTTGGCAGCTTATAACCACACTCAATATGCACATTATAGTCCAAAATTTTCCAAGTCCAAATTACAAACAATTTAACCACATGACAGGCTCATTTACATGTCCAAACTCAAACCTCTATACATATATACATGCTGCCATAACAAGCGCCATAATTCAATAATATAATTCCATAAACCAAACCATGAAACAACACATTTTGGTCCACACATCAAAGTTACCGAATTGTACATCTCTCCAATTAGCTTCCAAGCTTCCAAAATCAAGTGTACAATCACACACACATTTAGTATACATTATCCAATTTATTCCTACACACATAAACACTTACATCAACACTTTAATCTACCATTTACATGCAAAGATAAACTTCCATGGCTGCCAAAAATGTACCTCTCCCTTAACTCATCAAACTTCAAAAATCCTTCCACAATTCAACTACCTATAACATCCATACAAAGTTTAATGAAACAAGCATCAAAAATACATACTTACCACTTTTGAAAATCTTCAAAACCTCACCAAAACTTGATCTTCTTGCTACCTATCTACTGCCCAAGTTGTGTAGAATAACTTTAGTGAAGGAAAGTGCAAGGAAATAGGCTTGGATCATGGGAGAATGAAGCTTGCATGAATTCGGCCATGGAGGAATTCCTTTCTTCCATTTTTGGCTGGTTTTTGCAATGTTGAAGAGGATGAGCAATCTATCCAAAATATGCTGATTATATGGCCACTTAATTGAGGTAGTGGACCACTAAGTAAGGGTTTAATATTGTTTATTCTAAAGTTTTCATATTCTCACATTAAGCTCCTATCTTTTGCTATTTGAATTAGGTACCACCAATTTAATTTTTCATGACATTTTTCAAGTGTAATATCATTTATTTTTAATGGACATTTAGGTCAAAAGACAACTCGGGGTGTCAAATGACCACAATGCCCCTGTTCGGGTTTCATTCTCGATTTTTCGGTAACACCGATTTTTTGTCATTTTCTCAATTTTCCATTTTTCTTTGTACTAATTAATTAATTTTTCTTTGATATTTCTAATGATATTTATACTTCAATAAGTCTTTAATTATGTCTTAAAATATTTTTCAGGGTTCCCCGCAGTCCAGGGCTAGTCAACGGTCCATGCCGCAACTTCCCGGTGCGGTCACCCATCGCTAGGGTTCTCGGCTCGTTTAACTTGGTTACATTTCATTGCTATTATTTTTCCTTTGTTTTTCTTATGTTTTCTTTTCTTGTATTTCATTATTTTATGTCTCCTCACTAATATTTAAATGTAGTTCTAGGCATCTAGATGTCTGGACAACACTGGTCACCGAAACAGTAGAACGCACTACCGAACATAGGGGTGTTACAAGTATGGTTCCTTTTGAAACAACTAAAAAAGCAGAGAACGATTATGGAGAATTGGTGATGGTAAATTATTAATTAATAAACATGCCATTTCAAAAGCAAAATTCTAGAATTTTGATGGTACTTGGGCATGAGACAAAAGAGTTAAGCCAATGTCTACCAAATGCCTTATTTTTTGAGTTTTTTACCGTACAAGGTTACTGTAGAAAAAAAAATACTAAAATTGGGTGCGATGTGAAAAATTTACCCAAGCAGAGTGGGAAAAGTCAGGAGCGTAAAAATGCTAGTACTAGTAGCGTTTTAATGTCCAAAACGCTATTAATAATAGTGTCCAAAAAACACGCTATTACTGGTCACTAATTCATGCTCAAAACGCTACTTATAATAGCGTTTTAATCTCAAAATGCTACCATAAGTAGCGTTTCCATGTCGAGTCGCGGGACCCACACTTACACACTCCAAAACGCTACTATGAGTAGCGATTTTAATTTTGCACAGCTCAAAACCGCTACTATGAGTAGCGATTTTGCCCAAGGCATTATAAGATTTTATTTATATATAAAAAATAATAACGTACAATAATAATAATATGTTATAATTTTTAAAACATAGTATTTTCTATTTTTTTAAACATAATAATTTTGTAAATTTAAAATATTAAAGTGTAAAATTGTAATTGTATTAAATTAACAAAAAATATGTACTATAATTTTTATTAAAGTGTAAATAATTATTTTTATATATTTAAGGAAATTAAATGTTAAATGTAAAAGGGTATTGTACAATTTCAAATTACTAGAAATTTTATGTGCAAAAAATAAAAAAATATGTACTATAATTTTTTTAAAAAATGTGAGTTTTATAAAATATAAATTTAAAATATTAAAGTGTAAAATTGTAATTGTATTAAATTAACAAAAAATATGTACTATAATTTTTATTAAAGTGTAAATAATTATTTTTATATATTTAAGGAAATTAAATGTTAAATGTAAAAGGGTATTTGTACAATTTCAAATTACTAGAAATTTTATGTGCAAAAAAAAAAAATATGTACTATAATTTTTTAAAAAAATATGTGAGTTTTATAAAATATAAATTTAAAATATTAAAGTGTAAAATTGTAATTGTATTAAATTAACAAAAAATATGTACTATAATTTTTATTAAAGTGCAAATAATTATTTTTATATATTTAAGGAAATTAAATGTTAAATGTAAAAGGGTATTGTACAATTTCAAATTACTAGAAATTTTATGTGCAAAAAATAAAAAAAAAATATATGTACTATAATTTTTTAAAAAAATATGTGAGTTTTATAAAATAAAAATATTATTTGAACTAAATTTTTTGAATAAAAATTTAAATTGTAATTATTAAAAGAATAATTAATTTTATAGATTTAAAGAAATTAAATGTTGTACAATTTAATGAAAAGTATTCCGTATGCAGCACGCTAGCTTAATTAGCATCCTGAGGCCATACTCGTACATGTAGACATAAAAATTTATAATAATTAATACACGTTAAAAAATTAAAATTGTTTAAATATAATTTCACAAAATATTTTTAATATATAAAAAATAAGAAATTAAGTAAAATTCATTGCTTTAATATTAATTTTTATTCTTATTATAATTAGGAATAATTTATTTTGTTGATAGCAATTAATAAATTTAAATTTTAAAAGAAATTAAATTATTATTTATTATGTGTTAGCATGTATAACAATATAAAATTTAAATACTGTAATTGATTTTCAGTAAGTGCCAAATTAAGTTATTAAAAATTTGTAGGAAATTTAATTGTGCAAAAAATATAAAAATTGTCACTAGCATATTGTAGCAATTGACTTAAAGAGAGAAATAACTTGAGAGAAGTATTCATAATTAATATATAAATGACAACAAATATTTAAATCAGTCATGTGCTACAACCAGGTCTTCGTATATGTCGTGTAACACCCCTATTTGTATAGCCTGGTATATTTCACTGTTCCGGTGACCGGAGTCGGTCCGGACAATTAAGGGGATTAGAACCATACTTAAGACAACTAGATAAACCATAAACTCAAATAATTCTTAATGTCCAATTAGTTAAGTATAAACAAGAAAAACTAAACATAAGAAGTTAAATGAACCGAGAGTCACAGCGATGGGTGACCTTCTCAGGAACGACTGTGAAGTCGATTTAAACTCAAATTTCAAACAGTAAAATGTGACGCCGCGGTCCTTATGACCCTTATAAACATAGTGGAAAAGAGAAAATCACGAAAAAGAACTGTTAAGCCAGTCAAATAATTAGGTCAGGAAGCCGAAAGAAATACTGAATTATTTGCAAATCGGGATGAACCGGCGAGGGGCAATTTGGTCAATTGACCCCGAGAGCTAACTCCTGACCTAACTGTCAAATAAAATCGAAGAAAAGAAAATTTCGGAATCAAAAATTAAATTAAAGAACTAATAGAAAAATAAATAATAAAAAAAATAAAATGGAAAAGTAAAAAGGGGATGACATCATGCATGACCTCATGCATGATGCCATAAAGAATAAAATTAATTTATTTACTTATTTAGATTTTTGGGTCTTCCACAAGGATAAAAACAAAACAAAGAAAAGAAAAACAAAAAAACCAAAAGTCTTCTTCTTCCTTTCTCCCTTGCCACGCTCACTCTCCCTCATTTCCCCATGGATATCCTCCATTAAAGCTTACACTCAAGCTTACAATCCTTCATTAAACCTCAATAGCTTCCATAGAAACTTCATAAAAACTTGTTCTAGTCACTTGGGAAGGAGATTGGTCATTAAAGAAAGAGGAAAAAAGGAAAGCTCAAAGACACCTAACAAGGTTAGTGATTTAAGATGTGAAGTTAGTTTAATTGTTGCATTTTTAGCTTGATTAACTTGTAAATAAACTTAAAATGGAAAGAAAATTTATTGAGGGACCAAACTAAAATTCGGCCAGCATGAAGGGGGAGGGTGATTTGCATGATTTAAATGGTTTAAATGGGTTTAGAAACTTAAATTAGTGAGTGGTTATGATTAAAGACCTTGAAAGTAGCTAAATGCAACAAATGACAGGAATTAGGGTTTTGGACATTAGGGTTAGAAACCAAAAATGTGAAAAACTTGTAAATGGTGTCTTTGACCTAATGTGAAGTGAAAAATGGTCATTTGTGACCTAATTAAGTGTGTTAGAAGTGTTTAAATCAAAGCCAAATTCGGATTGGATATGAAGCATGACCAAAAGTCAACATTGAGAGACCAAAAATGAAATTTTATAGGTCCAATTAATATGGGACCAATTGGGAATGAAAATAGGCACTAAATGACACAATTTTCATTTAGGAAGTATACCCAAAAAATGACTAAAACCTAGTGAACAAATTGACCAAAGTTAGAAAATCTCAGTCTGTCCCTGTATAAACTGACCAAATGAACAGTTTTTGTTCATTTGGTCATAACTCGAGCTAGGCAGGTCAAAATGACCTGAAATTTTACCAGTAGTTAGATGAGATAGAGACCTAAAACTTTCATGCAGGACACAAACCCAAATTATGCCATTAACCCAATCAAATTACTAAGCAAATTTGGGTCACTGAATCTGTAGAACTGCAGATTTGCCATATGAACAGTAAAGTTTTAATGGCTATAACTCTCTCTAGAAAACTCCGATTTAGGTGATTCTTGAACCGATGGAAACCTAAGACACAGTAAAACATTTCGTATGGAGAAAATTAGACCAAATTATGGACGTAACTTGATCAAATTTCTGAACGAATTTGGATCGATAATATGCCATAACCAAAATCTGCAGCATGAACAGTACATGTGAACAGTAACTGTAATTTGGCTATAACTTGAGCTAAAAAACTTCAATTGGGGTGATTTAAAAAGGAGAATAAACTTAAGACAATGGGGAACATTTTCTATGAAGAAAGTTTTTCCAAATTCCAACAATAAAGTGACCAATGGAACAGTGCAACTTAGGACTCCAAAACTAAAATTTACCAAATTTGCCTAAAAGACTTAGAATTTGAGTAAACAACCAAAACCAACAAGTTTGGTGACCAAAATGTGGTATGTGGGTGAAGTTGGAATTCCCCTACCTATTAAACCTTAGAAAGTCAATAATTTGACTTAAATAGTGTAATTAATAGTAACTCCGAAATGAAAATTTCCAAGAACGTTAGTTTAAGCATATTTGGGCTAGAATTAAGTATTTATGAATTAATTATTGGATTTATGCTAAGTTATGATACTGAAACACTTGTGGCTGTGTGTTTGATGGAAAAGAACATCGGGAAAGAACCCGAGGAATTGAGTCAAGGCCGATAGGCGACTCGCATCAGGTTTGTGCACAAAAATTTATAAATTATAGTTTTCACAATGAAAATTGATTTGTTATACATTGTGAATATGTTATTTTATTATGAATTTCGAGAATGTTGTGCTACCTATTTTACAATGGAGATTTGAAATGAAGCTTGTTTAATTTTCTGCATTGTAAAATTTTTGTGTTAATTATGGGTTTTAAGTACTACGGTGTTGCCACTTGTGAATGAAAATTTGACTTTAGAAATTGATTGTGTTTCGCATAAAATATTTGAATAACTTGATTTAAATTGTTTTAATTCACACTTGGCATGGCAATATTAATATGTTCCTCATCCACTTGTGGGGTGAGTTTGATATTTGATCAGTTTCCTCCCTCTCTGGCTTCGATCCGAGGCGAGTTTGGATGAGTACTCATTAGCTAGCTAGCCACCTCTCTCATTGATTTCGATTAGTGAGGGTGTTTGCCTTGTCGTGATGTACACACAGCATGTTCAAAAATTTTGTGTCATGGCCTAAGTTGTGTTATTGATTGGCAACACTATCTTTATTGAATTATTTGATCAAAGTTGTGTTGTGTTAAGCTTTGAAAATTATGATTTGTTATAAATGTGATTTGAAAATTTGAAATATGATTGTGAAATATTTGAATTATGAATTGTTCATGAATGTTTTAAATTATACATTTTACGTTTTATTGTGCACCACTGAGTATCTTTATACTCAGCGATAGCTTTAACTTGCTGTCACAGATAGAGAAAAGGACATAGCAGTAGAGTGAGCTGCTATAGTCAGAAAGGAGCACGGTTGAAGAAATTCTGTACGGGTATTGTCTATACCCTGGTAGTTTAGTTTGATGTAAATATGATAGTATGCATATGTATCTCTGTAGTTTGAGCAGTTGTACAGATAAAATTATAATAATATTATTTTTGAGATTTTGTGTTTGTAAATTAAATAGTGAATGTAAATTAAATATTTAAAATGCAATGTGCATGAGTTTATGAAATATTTTGAGTTATTAATTTTTGATTTGAAATTTGGATTTTGAGTTGAAGTGTTGCCAGGGTTGTTGATTTGAAGTTTGGTGGTTGCAAATGAAGTTGTGATTGAGTAATATATTGGAAGTGTTTTTATTTTCAGGTTTTGAAGAACTATTTTGTCAAAATATAGACGGCACTCTGCTGAAATTTTTGTAGAAATTGCGGAGATTTTAAATATCCAAAAATTTGATTTGTGTTTGGACTTTAAATAAAGGTTTTTAATAATTGAAAAAAAAAATTTTACCCACCAATTCCATAATGAACGAAAATTGTTTTAAAATCCCTTATAGTATATTTAATGGGTTACCGGTAGGTGAAGTACGGTAATTCATTAGGTGTACTACGAGAACATGTTACATCTTACGAGGAGTAGGGTGTGACATGTCGTCTCGGTAGAAGAACTCGATGTTCTCCCCCTTCTTGATGTTCTGCTGGATGACCTTGTGCATTTTTGGGTTGGCTAGCTTGCCCTTGATGTTGTCCCGATGATTCCCCCCCTGCAGTATAATGCACAGCACTTTGTTCATGGTGTCCAAATATAACCGCAGTAGATGGAATATGGCCTAAGGCACCAGACTGATATGGTGCAAAGTATTGTTCTGACCCATATCCACTAAATTAACCTGATGTATAGTGTGATGGCCCAATGCTTGATGGTCTGCCAAATGGAGAAAATAAGCCGCCGAATGGTGTTTACGGCTGTTGACTCTCAGTAAAGTCGAATGTGCTTCTGTTTTGCATTTGAGTTTGATATGACATCCATGGTGCTGATGGGCCAGGCATTGATGGGGTCGCCATCCAACTAGTATAATGAGTGGGGATAGTTGCTGAATATGGTTGGAATATAGTGGATGGAGCAGGGTCAGACGGTGCAGGAGCCGAGGGAATAGGATCAGAATGATCAGGCGCTGATGTGATGCAGTAAGGGTGGAATGCGACAGGTGGGGGCAAAGCATCATCGGGAGGAGAGGCTGGACGCACTAGATGTTGACGACGTCGAGCAGGACGTGATCGGCATCGTGCTGCTTTATGTGAGGGCTCAGGCTGGTTGATGGGTTGGTCCTCTTCTAATTCATCATTAAAGGTTGTTGCTTGAGGTGTGGACTGAGGAGGTGGCATTTGCCAAAGCCGACTTTCTTCCTCTAGAGCAATCATCATTTTTCTTAATGTATGTTTAACTTCAGCCACATTTTCTGTTGATGGGTTCTGTAATTTTAACAAACAATCCTCAATTGTATCCTCCTGTAAAAATATGAAGTCCATGTATTATGTTACAGTTTGTGTTAAATACTATAATTAAAAATTATTATTACTAAGTATTTAATAATGAAAAAATATGTATTGTAAATGATTACTACACAACCAATGGCAGCTCCACTTATTGAGATCCAACATCTTGCAACTCGACGATACCACTCCATATATTCAGAATGATGGTGGAGTGGTTGTGCCATTTCTTGCCCTTGAACAATGTAATGTTCTCGCCTATTCCAACGATTAATGTACATCGCATGGTGGTGCACCCAATTACTCTCACTAAATCGGAGAGTAATCTCATGTAACTCATCTATTTGCATCGGTCGTCGTGGAATAGGTTGGGCCAAACCAAACTGCCTCATCACTCTATCAGGCTGGTGCCATTCAATAATATGGAAGCAAATTAATGGCACCACTGCTTTCCATATGGGACGGCCCTGTATGCACATGTCGGGCAGCTCATCCAACAATTCCTCATTATATGGTTCCCATGTAATATGCAAGTGAATATGAGCAAAACATGAAGTATTAAATTTGCAAAACATAAAGTGATTATAAATATAGGAAAAAAATATAACACTATTTTAAGTCAGATTTTGAGAATTTTGATTTACATCTTCAGGTAGCATCCGATAAAGATTGTACTGAATTTGTTGTAGTACACGGGTTGTAACTTCAGTGATCCGTCGAACTCTACTCCACCTGTTAGTTGATAAGAAAATTTAAAATATAATGCAATAAAAACCAATTTTTTGATTGTTTAACGGAAAAAAATATAAATTTATTTACATACCTAGCACCTAGGGGTGCATCATGAGGTGTCGATGGATCTCTTATTGATGGAGAGATTATTTTAAATCTCTCCCAAGCCCAGATTTACAATATGAACAGGGGTCCTGAAATCTCCTTTGCTTCAGTAACTGCAACACGACAAAGCTCATGATAAAGGAAGGCTAAGCAAGCTCCGCCCCAACTGTATGTCGCAGCTTCCCTCAAGTCTTCTAATAGGGGTAGGAACATCAAGTTCACACATGAGTTTGTCTTGTCTGGAAATATCAAACCGATGAGTCATAATATGAATGCTCTTGCATGCCATAACACTATTAAATCATCAGCTTCATGTGGAATAGCTCCAAACTCATCAGTTAGCCATGATAATTTTAATGTATGTCCTCGAATCATTTCTGGAGGTGGTCTAGCTCCCAACAAGAGCTCACAAACTTCTGGCCATTCGGCTCGTGACATTCCAATTACTGCAGAACCATGTATTGGCAATCCGGTGATAATGCCAACATCTTAAAGACTGATTGTACACTCCCCAATTGGCATCATAAATGTATGTGTTTCCGATCACCATCGCTCTATAAAGGCACTAATAAGGTGCCAGTCAAGGGGAAAAAATCCTAATCTAGCAATTCTAATAAATCCAGAATCGTGGAGATGAGGAACAATTCGGTTATCAATGTCAGCATGCAATATGTTCCCCTGCCTTTTACACGTAAGCACCTCATGCTCCATTGTACCAGTCCAAATCCCTTCAGAACAGTGTTGTGATTGGAGTCGAAAAAGCTCTGGATCAATTGGACCTGGCACAATGTAATCTCTTCTTATTTGTTGATTAGCCATACCTATTCATTATATGAAATATACATTTTCATTTTGTATTTTGACAGGTAAAACAATGCACATATTTTCCTTATACAGTAAATAATACATGAATGGTAAAAAAATATTTAATACACGTATTAAATGGTATAAATAAAAATTTCTCATTCAATGCATTAATTAATAAGTCTGCATTACATAGTCAATGCAAAGATAAAAGTACATCATTGTTTACTACATCAACATTGTTTACTACATCAACTAATTAGGTCAATTTGACTATTTGATTTACAGGACATGATCTAATTAGCTCGTCATAAAGATCTTTCTCCAATGTGTAGTCGATTTTAGGTAAACAGGGCTTTACCAGAGTATGTTTCTTACTATCACGCATTTTTATACCACTCGCCCGACACATTGTCCTTGTAGCGACCCAACTAGCATATTCTTTAATAAATCCTTTAAGAAGTAGTAAATATGATGGGGTACGGTTAGCTTCTAATTTTTGCCATACACTGTCAAGTATACCTTTATCCTGGACATAACTAAAAGCTGACTTTAAAGCCAAATATCTAGGTTTATCTATTAATAGCTCTCCTTCCCATATGATTTGTTGAATTAGCCCATTCACCCTTATCATATGCTTAACAATGCATAGTAGGTAATCTCCTGTAGTTGATGGTGTTACTTCCATAAGTAGATTAATCAAATTCCTAATTAAACCATGTACTCTTGCTCGCTGTTGTTGACTGATAATTCTTTTCGAAGTGTGCATTATACGAGCCATTATTTTATCTAAGACATAAACAAAAGAGAGCATAAATAAATATATACGAAATAAATCATAATGCAGTAATTATATTAAATAATGCAATAATTTAAGCTGATTACCATAATATTAAATAATGCTAGGAGTATAACTTATTTAATTTTTTTAATGCAGACTTACGGTAAGTAGCTCCAATAAATGCTACCATTATCAGTCGAAAACAAATACCTCAAAAGGCAATAAGTAATATTTAAATGTATCTATTATGAATATCTTACCATCATAATATATATAAAGATTAAGATAAAATTGAAAAGTACGTAACCTAACAACACGGGGGTAATAATACACATAAAATGAAAACATAATAATGAAAACTGTGTCCAACAATTTATGATAATAATACAAAGTATTTGAAAATAGTGTCCTTCAATGGATTTTAGACGGATCCCCTCTTTTTTGAATCACCATCCAATCCATTTCATTCGTCTTCCTTAAAGAAGTTGGTCTTCCTTTAGACCTTTTCCGATTTGGGTCAGGTACAAGGATTGGATCATTGTCTGTTGGCCAATCATCATGATGTCCAAGTGCATGAAACTGCCACTCATAGCACTTAAGCGTTCGTTTCAATGTATAATAATTTGCAACGTATTGCTCATAATGATTGACATTGATTGGCATGCTGCTATGACTTGAGAACATGGAATACATATCTCTTGAAACTTCTCGCATGTGCATGTCCTCTCATCAAGTTTGACGATGCGCTTGTCCCCAGTTCTATCCTTCCAAACTTCAAATTCACCACAATCGCGATTAAACAATCGAACATTAAGTGAGTTTGCTTCATTCAAATTTTCAATCAAAATTTGACGACATGCCGGGGTTAAGTTGAAGCCCAACTGCAATTGTTTCCGGAAGGTCGTGCGACATGTGTCAAAATATTGGACACATTGGAAAATATTTTCTCTACCATTACAGTTATTGGTAGTGCACGAATCCTCTTAAGCATTACATTAACTGACTCAACGGTATTGGTTGTCATGGAGCCATACCTTTTCCCTCCATCATGAGAACGTGTCCATTTCTCCAATGGTATATTTCTGGCCCATTCAAACGTATCTGGATGCTCGCTCTTGATTGTGTCCATGGCATCATAAAATTTTTTTTTCTGAATTTGGTGAGCTATTGACATTTTTTTATTATATCACATTGAAAATGCAATTAATGTTTGCAAAAATGATATTCTTTGGCAAAAACTAACCTACCTTTCGGAGAGCTTCTTTCATGTCAGGATTTTTAAACTTCGTGTTATAATTGCTCAGTATGTGTCTTAAGCAGTATCGATGATGTCCATTAGGAGGCTGCCACCAATCTTTCTGCATTGCTTTTTTTATGGCAATATGTCTGTCTTATATAACACAAATATCAGAACGATCAGTCACAAACACCCGTAAACAAGACATGAACCAATCCCAATTCCTTGTATTTTCACAATCAACTATTGCCCATGCAATAGGAAAAATATGGTTATTGCCGTCCAGTCCCGTAGCACAAAATAAACACCCTTTGTACTTTCCATATAAAAATGTGGAGTCTATGAAAATAACTGGCCGACAATGCTTGAAACCTTCAATTGTTTGTTTGAACGCCCAAAACATCCTATCGAAAACTCGATTCTCGGGTTTTAATTTATTATTAACAAATAGAGGGTCATCTTCAATCAAGAACGAAGAATCGGGGTTGTGTTTACACAAAGCAAGCATGAATTGACGCAATCTTGTAAAAGATTCCTCCCAACCACCAAATATCTTAACAACTACATCGTGTCTAGCCTTCCACGTCTTCCGATAACTCGGCATATATCCAACCTTATCTTTGATTTCTGCTTGTAACGCAGATATCTTCACATTTGGCTATTCTCATACAATTGCTAGGATGAAATCAGATATAAATTTGCTATCCAATTGCCTATGATCTTGTGAGATTGATGGATTAACACATGTATGGGGTCCGTTATATAGAGTAATTTTCCATATATCAGATCCTTCCCGACGAGACGCACGCATTCTCCACTTACAATTGTTGTTTCTATATTTGCACCTTATAGCATACGTTTTGCTCTTTGTCTCATCATAAGAAAACTCATAGTGCCTAAGTAAATGATATTCTTTGGCAGCTTTTTGGACAGCCTCTCTAGACGAAAATGTCATTCCAACTTCAAACTCATTCGATGGATCCCACATTGAACTATATTGCAGTTTTGACCATGGATCAACTGTTAGCAATGAAAAATCTAATTCACAGTAAGGTGGAGGATGGACAATAGGCATTATTGGGTTTGCAACATGAGTGTTATAGTACGAAGGCAAGTTGACTACTACCTCATTATCATGCTCAACATCCTGATTGAAGTCTGCCTCATCACTATCAATCCATTGTTCGTCAGAATCCTCTTCATCGACACCATTATTGGGGCAATAATGACTATCAGAAAAGTATAATTCATTTGAATCTTACACCCATCAACGTTCAAAAATATCTTCAGATTCATTAATAACCCCCAAAACTTTATCCTCAAACGTACTACTATCAAGTTCAGACGATTGATAGCGTACAACTACCTCATCAGTAGTACCAACATTTGATGGTCCCGCTTCATCAACAACATTTCTAGATGCATCCGGTCGAAAAATATCAATATATAATTCTATCGATGACATACCTCCAATTTCATCAATAAAATTAAACATAATATTTACATCATCATCGTTAGTCAAACCCATACAGTCCCATTTCACTGAAACATCTCCTTCAATGGGTTGTCTGAAAAAGATATTCAGTATAAATTCACAACCAGCGTCAAGATCAATTGCACGTACTATTTTCATACCTAAAGTACCGAAATCCATGCGTCTACCAATGTTAATGACTGTTGATGAACCCCCACAATAGTCGCAGCCTTTACCATCAATAATAATTTCTCCATCCCAATATAAGGTAGCAAACGATGGAATTGACATTTTTCTGATTAAATAAGAATCCTAGTTATTTGAATGACACATAAGAAAAATTATAATTAATAGTATTGCCTAACTTTGTAAAAAAAAAAAAAAAAGGAATTCAAATAAAGATGTGGTTTGGTTCTTTATTTCGGCCAAACCTATTAAATTTTAATTCAAATCTGAAATTTTTTTAAAAAATCAAACCTAATGCTGCTGCTGTTTGATTCGGTTCACCTAAGAAATTCTATAAGTACTCGGATAAACAGTCCGGTTCACCTCATATATTCAACTATATGTGTTGAAAAAAATAATAAAATGAATCAAACCAACTTGGTTTTCTGGTTCGATTCATTTAATTATTTTTTGATTTTCTGAATTCTCATAATCGATTAGGTTAACCACAAATATTCAATTATTTTAATTTCTTTTATTTTTTTATTTTTGTTTGAACTATCAACTTAATAATATACATTTATATTATATATTCTCTACATTCCTTATTATAAAATATTATAAACACTATTTTGCTTGAAATTTTTTCTTCTTTCTATAGTTTTTACATTAAATATTTCTAATCTACATATTCAACTACTATATTTTAATATATATATATATATATATATATATATATATATATATATATATATACGTTTTAACTAATATAAACTTTATTTCGGCTATTTGTGGTATTTACTAATTTTTTTTGTTTTTTAATTATATTAAGAATATAATATTATATTATCTCTTTTATTTTATTCTTTAATATAATATATTATAAACTAAATTTTCTATTAATTTTTCTCTTTTTTCACTAACTTTTACAATTTTTCAAAGTATATATATATATATATATTCCTTTTGAATCTTAACCTAGCACTAAATTTTTTTTAAAATTAAACCACTATTTAGATTAAATTAACCTTTCCTATTATCCTTAAATTTCTAATTTACATTAAATTTATTTTCTTCCATAATTAAACTTTTTATTAAGAATATACTATTATCTTATCTCTTTCATTTCATTCTTTTATATAATATATTATAAACTAAATTTCCTATTCATTTATTCTTTTATATAAAATTTTATATTTTCAATACATTTCATCATTTATCAAAATATTATACTATTACTGATATATATATATATATATATATTTTGTTAAAAATATTTCTTTTAATTTTTAAGATTATCTATAAACTAGTTAAAAATTATAAAAATTAAATATATATTATACAAAAAAATTCATTTGAAAATATTAATAATAAATCACTCTTTTTTCTTCTAATATATGACAATATCACCTTACACTTGTAAAATATCACTCAACAACTACGTATTATCACATGCATGCATATTTAAACAAATATTTCATCAACTTTCTACAAATAAAAATATATGAAACACTCAAATATTTAAATATATTACATATTTATTTTTTTAAGAAAGTAAAATACGTACCAGGATAATATATCTTTAGAAATCACAAAATACAAGCACAATTTTTTTTCTTACTGGTCCACCACTACATTTTCTGCTTCTTGGTCCACCGAACACAAACTGGCTCCACCACCTGCTTCAACAAGCAATTCCACGAGAAGGGAGAAGGAATGACGGATATGGGAGAAGAAAGGGACGATAGAGAGTGCTATAAATGAGAGGGACGAATGAGAGAGACGAGAGAGTGCCGATGGTGGTGTTTAAATTGGACAGTGTGGATGGTTGAGTGGGAGCTCGGGACGCCAGTCAAAGAAGCGTCCTCTGTTCATTCTGGCTTGACGAGACACGACGAGACGCGACGGGGCTGCATGACCGGGCTGCAGAGAATCTCTGCAAAGAGTTTCTGCATGCTATTTATGATAGCGTCTCACATTTGGAGGCTGTTAAGAACAGCGTCCCACCTTTCTCACGCATTTGGACGCTGTTAAGAACAGTGTCCCACCTCTGCACGCTATCTTTGATAGCATCCCAGTCCAAGACACTATCTTGACTAGCGTCTGTATTTTCTCCTCACCCCATTCCCGTAATTTTTGGATTTTCAATACTTTTTTCGTATTTTCCTTCTCATGGCACACTCCTATGGTAATTAACCCTTATTTTTCTTTCTAATTGTCCATTTTGTTCATGAGTGTATGGGCATGCAATATGATAGTGAATACCAATCTTAAGAAAATACTTATGTAATTTTTGATACTCTTCTTCCAGATCTAAATGAAAGGCCTCAACTTTTTTATTAAATTGATGTTCAGTCATTGCCTAAAAATGAAGAAAAGTGGAATAAACATCGCTTTTATTATTTAGCAAATAAATCCATGTGAACCGTGTGAAATTATCCATAAAGATTAACATGCAACGATGACCCTGTTAGAACCTAATTCAAACATGATTGATTTAGTCTTCATAATATCCTTCAAGATTTTAGGGATAATAGATTTTAAGGTTGTTGTATTTCAATTTTTAAAATAATGATCTAATCTTTTGACTAAGTGTTGAGATTTATGTGGGATTTTATTTTATTTAGTTAGACTTTTGCTATATAAATAGCACATTTAATAGTCTTTGAATTAAGAGAGTTGTGCAGATTGTTTCTTCCTATTCAATAAAAATGTTCTTTATTTTTCTGCATTTATTTTTGTTCTAACAGTGGTATCAGAGCCTCAGTTATCCTATGGGCAAACCTTTAAGTTCTTGATTCACCAATGGCCTCAACCAATTTCTCCTTGTCTTCACCCCCTATATTTTCAGGAGAAAATTATCAAATATGGGCTATCAAAATGAAGTCCTATTTACAAGCTTTTGATTTATGGGATTCAGTAGAAAATAATACTGATCCTACCCCACTACCAGAAAATCCAACTCTTGCTCAAATAAAAATTCACAATGAGGAGAGAGCTAAGAAATACAAGGCAAAAACTTGTATAGAATCTTCAGTTTCTGAAACCATTTTCATAAAGATTATGGCTTGTGAAAATGCAAAAGAAGCTTGGGATTTGCTCAAGGAGGAGTATGAAGGCAATGATCAAACAAGGTTCATGCAAATTTTAAATCTCAAAAGAGAATTTGAGATTCAAAAAATGAAAGAGTCTGAAAATGTCAAAGACTATTGCACTAGGCTCGTGTCCCTAGCCAACAAAATTAGACTGCTCGGTGAAGAATTTCTTAACAAAAGAATTGTAGAAAAAATATTTGTTAGCCTCCCTGAGAAGTTTGAGCCAAAAATTTCTTCACTTGAGGTTCATGCAAATTTTTCACAAATAACTGTTACAGAATTAATCGATGCTTTGCAGGCTATGGAGCAAAGAAGAGCAATCAGACAAGGAGGAACAATTGAAGGAGCCTTGCTAGCAGCAAAGTCATTCACAAAGAAAAAATTTCCACAATGTGGTATTTGCAAAAGGTTTAACCATGAGGAAAAGAATTGTTGGCATAAAGGCAAACCACAATGTTTTAATTGCAAAAAATTTAGGCATTTGTTAAAAGATTGCAGGTTTAAAAATGAAGAAGCAAATTTAGCACAAGAGGAAGAATCTCTTTTTTGAAGTTTGGAGAGAAGTGCCCCAAGAAGATCAAAAGCAAAGGTTGGTGAGAAGTGCATCAACAATTGGTGAGAAGTGCACCAAAATTGTCAGTTGGAGAGAAGTGCTCTAACACTCAAATTTGTTGATTCGAGAGAAGTGCTCCAAGACTCAAATTGCCAAATGGAGAGAAGTGCTCCATTCAAAAAAAAAAAATTATTTTAAGTCCATGTTTGAATTAAGGGAGAGAATGTTAGAACCTAATTCAAACATGATTGATTTAGTCTTCATAATATCCTTCAAGATTTTAGGGATAATAGGTTTTAAGGTTGTTGCATTTCAATTTTTAAAATAATGATCTAATCTTTTGACTAAGTGTTGAGATTTATGTGGGATTTTATTTTATTTAGTTAAACTTTTACTATATAAATAGCACATTTAATAGTCTTTGAATTAAGAGAGTTGTACAGATTGTTTCTTCCTATTCAATAAAAATGTTCTTTATTTTTCTGCATTTATTTTTGTTCTAATAGACCCAAAGAATAGAGAACGTAAACAAGTCCCTAAAAGTCTGAATGAATGATATCGAAAGGGGTTGTTTTTGTCATCAACAAAGGCTAAAGATATCCTACTCAATTTTCCTAAGGATCATAAGGGACAAGGTGAACTATTTGACATATAACAAGGTAAATTAAAGTCTTTTATTATATAGAAAGAGTTCAGGAATGAAGGTGATCCAAATGAGCACGCCAATCATCCTTTGTTGCACGAGCAACCGCTATAGCCTGTTTAGCTGGTGGGCAAAAGAAATAAACTCCATTCTTACTTAGTAGTGCGAGCACCTTCTTGGTGATCAGATTCTTAAGAACAAAATGGTCAGGCCAAAATTTAAAGAAACAAGTGTTATCATTGGTAAATTTTTGAATAAAAAGCAAGATTTTAACAATGTTGGGAGCATAAAGAACATTATTTAAGAGCATTTTACCGTTTGTTGAGGGGATAGATGCTTTACTAGTGTGAGAAATATGCAGTCCCTAACCATTACCAACATGGAGTTGATCTGAGCCTTTGTAGTTGGTGGTAGTTTGCAAAGTGGAGGGATTAGGTGTTATGTGAAAATTAGCCGCCACATCTGGGTACCATAAGACTATGATGAACTATAAGAAGGGGTGTTCATCTGCATGGGTGAAAAGTGACCTTAAGAAGAATAGTTGGCTTAAGGATTGAACGAATAGGAAGGAGCATAATGCTTCCTGCACTTATCAGCCGTGTGGTTTCTCCAACCACGTATCTAACATGGTCCGCGAGGATGATTTCTACCATTAAAATTGTTACGATGTGGGAATGGTCAATAGTGGAGCCAAAGCATTGTTTTTAGAGCCATACTAATGATTGGTTGTTCTTAGGTAATCTTAACCAAGATCTCATGAGCAATTAGTTGGCCATGTAATTCAAGGACACCAGTTTAGCGCGGAGATTAAGAGTAGTGATGATTGAATGAAATTCTGGGCCTATATTGCTGTAGATGATGGCATTAAATTCAGCAGGGGATAAGGATCTGCCAGCAGCAGTTAATTCATTAGCTAAAGCCTTGGCTTTTTTAAGGTATTTAGACACTGATAAGTCATTTTTCTTTAGTTCCTGTCATTCAATATGCAACTGGAGCTGATGATTCTGAGACACAGCTTCAAAGGCACTTGCAGTTGCCTATCATACATCAAAGGAGGAAGACAAGCCAATAATATAAGGGAAAATTTCTTTAGTCAGAGAGGAAAAAAGACATGTTAACAGCATTTGGCCCTTTTTAAACCATGATTCATATGCTGGATTAGAGATTTGTCCAATATTATTGGTTGGATTGCTAATGGTTTGTAGTGGAAGAGAAGAAGTTCCATCAATGAATTCATTCAGATTTTGGTAATTCAGTAAGGGAAGGAATTGAGTCTTCTCGGCTAGATAGTTTTTAAAGCTAAGTTTGATTGAGAATGAAAGAGTGGCTGTAGAAGAAGAGGAAAAAAAAGTAACTAAAGAAATGGAAGCAGATGGGGAACTCATGTTAATCAAAAAAAGAGCAAGGCTTTGATACCATATAGAGATTTGTGTGGCAAAGGAAATTGTATATGGTTTGTATATTGAATCAGACAAGAGTTATATAGATGAGATGTACAAAAGAGATAAGTTTTTGCAACAGAAAAGATAATGATAAAGAACACAAGATGTGTCATTATCCTAACACTGAGTACACGGGTTGGTGTTATATGAAGCACAAAGTTAGAAAGTTACACGAGATAGTACGTAAGGTCGTGTATGAGCCAGTACACGAGGTCGTGTACTAAGTCATGTAACTGCATTTTTCATTCTCAAGTCTGCTCCAAGTTCGAAGTCCAGTTGAGCCATGCAAGTACATGACCACGTGAAAATGAAGCATGCGTGTGGATCAAAAATTGTTCCAGCTCAGCAATTCCATGAGAGATGCTTCTCTAGAGTCCTTTTTTATGCTTGGATTTTAACCTATTAAGGTAGCCTTTTTGGCAATATATATTTTGATTTTTCTTATTTTAGTAACAAAAGGGAAAGAAAGAGGAATTTTAAGAAACATTTTAGATTCTAAGGAAGAAAAGGATGGCAGAGATAAAAGACCCATTTTCTTGGCTGCAACTAAAGGATTTCCTGTAGAAATTCGTCATCAAAGCTTGATTTCTTCTGGGTTCTTTTACTCTTTAGGATGTATTTGGTAGAAAATTAAAAAATCAAGCATTAAATATTACCATTATAAATTTTAACCTTTAAGGAGGGTAATTATTAACCTAGGCCTCCCAAGGTTAACATCTAACCTCCCAAGAAGGTATAAATATTAATGAGAAGAAAAGTTAATCTATTCTCTTTTAAGTATCCAAATAATATTAATAAGGGTCAAAAGTTACAAAAGTAACAATTATCCCTTATTAACCTCGTATCAAATGTCCCCTTAGTATTTTTACATTGTTTTTCTTTATGCTGATAAACATGAGTGAGTAAATCTTTTAGATTTCAGAGTTTGGGATGTAATACTCTATTTTAAACTATGGTGTTAATCTTATTTTATTTAATAAAAGGGTATTTGTGCTTTGATTCTATGCCTTTTGATTTATTTTACATGCTTTGTGTTAATCCTCTCAAAGTATTGTTTTAAATTATTGATTGAAGTACTGAAAGATGAAAATTAAATGTGGAAAACCAAGGTATAAGACTTACAATTTCAGATCTAGAAATACACTGAAGTTGTGAGAGGGTTTTTACAAATTAATTACGAATCTTAATGGGTTTCTATTAAGTCAAGAGTCATGAAAGTAGGAATTGATTTAATTCAAACACTTCTTTGATATCTTGAAAGAGAATCTTAGATATTTTAGAATTAATTTCCTTTAAAGACGTAATTACCCATTTTATTAGATTGATTGGAGAAATAGCTAGTTAATTAGAGTATGAAAGCCCTAAACCCTAGAATCACTTTTTAATTAATTGAATACTAGATTGTTTACCTTGCTTATTTGGTTCTAATTGCATCTTTATTCCTTTATTTTAATTAGTTTGCCATATTTTAGTCTAGTTTACTTACCAGATAGTTTATTGTTTTGCTCTTTTCATTACCCATAATCGTTAGTCTAAATAATCAGTATAATCAATATTTTGATACTTATTCTGATTCCTGAGGGAGCGATATTTTCTACACTATTGTACAATCCGTATACTTATAGAATTTTGCCATCAGAAGCAAATTCTCAACCCTTATGAGTAGCTTCAAGGCAAGCCATCATTGATCAAGAGAAATAAGAAGCAGATTTTCTCTTTCTTAAAAGAGTGGCTTTGGAAAAGGTTGTATGGGTGGAGAAACCAATTTTCGTCTAAGGTTGGAAATGATTCTATTGAAGTTTGTAGCCCAAGACCTCCCAAGTTATTGCATGATTGTTTTCCTTGTCCTTACTTCCTCCTATGACAAGCATTTGATGAATTCTTTTTGGTGGGGCACGAAGCAAAATGGCAGTCAAAATATTCATTGGCTCTCATGAGACAGGATGTGTGTAAAGAAAGATAACAGAGGAATGGGGTTCCACAATCTCCACTGTTTCAATTAGCCATGCTTAGAAAATAGGGTTGGATGATTCTAACCAACCAAAGTACTCTTCTCAGTAAGGTCCTCAAAGCTAAATATTTTCTATGGAAGGAGTTTTCCATCCTCCCTAGCTTCACATGGACGAGTCTATTGCAATCCAAGGATTTACTAGTAAAAGGAGTTCATTGGAGAGCTAGCGATGGGAGATCCATCAATGTCTAGAACGAACCTTAGTTACCTAATAACAATAGCTTTTATATTGTGATGCCCATGGTGGAGTGAAGAGATGATGGTTTGTGAGTTAGTGGAGGAGAGGAGGAATTAGTGGAATATTCAAAGAACACAAGAACTTTTTTCTACAACAAATGCCAATAATATTATCAGGATCCCCCTCAATTTCGTTATTATTGGAGATAAGAGGACACGACATTACACGAAGAATGGAATATACTCAGTAAAATATGGTTATCATGTGGCAGTGTCATTGGGCCAAGATTTGGCAAGATAAGTTCAATATGGTAACTGGAGAAAATTTTGGCAATTGTCCCTACCATCTAAAGTTAAAAATTTTCTATGAAGGGCGTTGTGGAATATATGCTTGTATGGTTGTAGTTTACCTAAAGATTCATTGCATATTCTTTATATTTGTCCTAAGGCAAGGCTATGTTCGGAGTTACTTGATTTGGAGGTAAATTTTATTTTTATTGAGTTACTAGTCTGTTTTTCTGTGTGTTGGAGTTATAAGATGAATAGCTTATCTCTAAACTTGGTATAATTCTATAGGGTCTTTAGGCTTCAAGGAAACTATCAGATTTGGAAAATATCTTCCTTTTAAGATGTTTACACATCGGCTCTCACCATGCTCAATGAATGGGAACAAGCGCAATAGGTTCGGCAAAGGCATCAGGTCTATAACAGATCTAGTTCTATGGATGTTAAATGGTGAAAAGCACCCACTAGTATGTTGAAGTTTAATGTTGATGTGGCTATGTTTGGAGAGGGTCGTTGCACAAAGTTATGGTGTTGTTTTGAGAGATTGTTGTGATGCATTTGTTAAGGGCGTGTTGGGCATCTTCTAGGGAAGAAATGAGGCTAAGGTTTATGAGGCATTGAACTTTCGAGAAGCCTTGATTTGGTGATCATTTTTTGGAGTTATAATTGAGGTGGATTCTCAAATTGTGTTTAATGCTTGTCACTCTTCTACTATGGGTTCAATGGTGGAGCCTGAACTTGACATCAGGGAGGCGATTTCGAAAAATGAGTTATCACTTTCAATTGGATTTGGAATAATATCTTCTAAATCTTGAAAATCTATTTTTTATAAAATACGTATTAATAATTTTATTTTTACTTATAATGTAAATTTTTTCATTTTACTAACTTACAAATTTTATTAGTTCACAATTCAAACACACATAATTATAAAAGCAATAATTTAAAATTTCATGAAAAGTTTAAAATTTATACATGCATATAATTACAAAAATCAAACACAAGTTGTTAAAAAAATAATAAAAAATTTCATCAAATTATCCAATCAATCTATATTAAATATCAAAGTTTAATAAAAATTCTATAAATAAAATTATCAATTTTAATTATGGAATATAATGAAAAGGAAAAAGTAGAGAATAATAATAGAGAATAGATGAAAAAGAAAGTATAGAAATGGTTTGCAACAGTAAAATTCTCCTTAATCCCATGATAATTATGACTGGAGCCTTGAAATCTTAAGCTTTTAAGTTTTCAAAGGCGTATATATCAGCATAAACAATTATGATTTATTATTTTAATAGACAAAAATCTTTGTTTAATTATAAGTTTGAATCATGAAATAGGCTATATAAAATTATGAAGATCAATTAAGCAAAGATATTAAAAAAGAAAAATTTTGAGCTGGGCTAAGAGGACAATTTGAGCTGGACTAGAGGTAGCATAAGTCTACAAAAGAATAACCATAACCAAGTTCTTAAGATTTTTTTTTTTTTTTTATCAAGGCAGTAGCCACTATTAATTCCTTGATTATATGGATTGGTCCGACTTTGGTTTAATTATCTCAAATTGCAAGTGTCTTCTTTCTCAAGGAGATAATTTATCCTCATTATGGATTTGTAAGACAAGCAAGCAATGCTAGTACATAAGCTTGGGTACTTCCACCAAGTTTTCTGTGTTTCGTTCTTTGTATTGATGTGCTTGATCAATAAAGTTTCCCAGGTTACTTTTAAAAATAAATAAACAAATAAGGTGCCTTCTACCATTACTTGATATTTTATAAAGTAAAAATTACTTTATCATTCTAACCATTAGCTTTTTTACTATTTATTATCTCAACCATTAAAATTTTATAGAAATTAACTATATGCTACCCATTGAACCAATATGAAAACCCTGTTTACAAAATTCTTTCTTTCATCATTTTCTTCTTTCTTTCCTACCGTTCTATGCAAAATCTAGTAGTTACATAATTTTGTTTCTTTGAAAAGACCAAAGTATACTTGGCTAGCTAGTTTTGGAAAGTGGGTATCTAATTTTGGATCAGTTTGAAATATATCAAAAACTACTTACCTAATTTTAAAAACTAGCTGCCTAGATTTAGCGACTATTCTAGAACTTGTGAATTTCGAAAATCACTTAGTAAAAATAATTTAAACCTTCAAGAGCAATAAAAATGCTTTTGAAAACTTAATAAATCTTAAGCATTTATAAAAATTAAATTTCTATGGTTCAAATATGAGGAAAATATACTCTCTAATCTTTTACATAAGACCTATAAAGCAAAAACTAGTCCGAATAACGAGCATTAGATTGGCTCTACGATACAATTATAAACTCAAGCTAATGGCAATTTGGCCATAGTGCGATTTTGAATGGGAAGTAGTTTAATTCATAATTGAAATTGATTCGATCGTAAACACAAAGTGTAACATAATCTCTTAGACAAAATAACTATAAATCACAAACTTCAACTACATTTAAAAAAAAAAAAAAGAATTCCATTGAAACAAGATAATAACAAAAGTTAATTATTTTTTATTTAATTTAAAATAAAAAATTATTCAATCCATTGACCTAATTGATCATTTATTATTGTATTTTTAGATGAATCAGTAACGTTATGTGGCATTGCAACGGTGGATTGTATATTCTGCAGCCACTGCTACAAACTCCATGTTCCATTATTTTTTGTGTCTCTTTATACGTCTCTTTTTTCAACATAAAAAATTTTTGTGAGTGTCAAAAATAAAAACATTTTAATTGAATCAATATAAATTAAATTTTATATATATATGTATATAGTTGGACATCTCATGCATGAGTATTAGTTGATGGTTTATAATTTCCTTTTATTTGTCGTATTCAAATATAGAACTCATCCTTTCAACCTATAACCATATGATACAGAAATTGATTTCAGTAATATACCTATAATCAAATCAATGTTCATATGATTGATAAAATCAAAGTATATGTTTCATACCTAGGTTGATTTTTTTTTTAATATTCACATCGAATAACATAATTTTTAATTTTAATTAAAATTATAATATTTTATAACAAATCTTAAAATATTGTGGAAACTATTATGATTTAACATAATTATACAACTCAACCACTATAATTTTTATAAAATATTTTGTTTTCTATAAAATTGTTAATTACGAAAAATTAACTAACTTAACAAAAAAAAAAGTAAATTATTCCACGTAAAATAAAATACATATATAATATTTTTTAGGAATACTATTAAAATATTAATTATAGATAAAATTAAATAAAACATTGTCACTTACCATTCTATATTAAAAATTTTTAATTTTAATTAAAATTATAATATTTTATAATAAATTTTAAAATGTTGTAGAAACTATGATGATTAACATAATTTTAAAACTTAACCACCATATTTTCATAAAATAATTCTATTTTCTGTAAACTTGTTAATTATAGAAAATTATCTAACTTAATGGAGAACATAAACTTGCTTAACGAAAATAAAATACATATATAATATTTTTAATACTATTAAAACATTAATTACAAATAAAATTAAATAAAATATTGTTATTTAACATTTCACATTTAAAAATTTTATTTTTAATTAAAATTAAAATATTTTATAACAAATTTTAAGATATTTGCGAACGCTATGATGCTTTAATATAATTTTATAATTCGACCACCATATTTTTGTAAAATATTCTAATTTTCATAATTAATTTTCTATAAAGTAGTTATTTACAGAAAATCAATTTACATAACAAAGAATGTAAACTCTCTTCAAGAAAAATAATATATATATATATATATATATATATATATATTATTTTTTTATAATACTATTAAAATATTGATTATAGATAAAATCAAATAAAATATTATCATCTAATATTTTACATTCAAAATTTTTAATTTTAATTAAAATTATAATATTTTATAATAAATTTAAGATATCGCAGAAATTGTGATAATTTAACATAATTTTATAACTGAACTATCATACTTTCGTAAAATATTCTATTTTTCATAAAATAATTAATTACAAAAAATTAGCTAACTTAAAAGAAAATACTAACTTGCTTTATGTAAATAAAGTACATATATAATATTTTTTTGCAACACTATAAAAAATATTAATTTTTGATAAAACTAAATAAAATATTCTCATCTAACATTTCACATTTAAGATTTTTAATTTTAATTAAAATTATAACATTTCATAATGAATTTTAAGATATTGCAAAAACTACGATAATTTAATATAATTTTAGAATTTATCTCACAATATTTTTATAAAATAATTTTATTTTTTCATAAAGTTATTAATTATGAAAAATTAACTACTTAATGGAAAATATAAACTACTTCACGAAATATATATATATATATATATATATATATATATATATATATATATATATATATATATATGTTATCTATAGATAAAATTAAATAAAATATTGTTATCAATCATTATTTGTTTAAAATTTAATTTTAATTAAAATGATAATATTTAATAACAAATTTTAAGATATTGTGAAAACCATGATAATTTAACACAATTTTTATAAGTTTATCACTATATTTTTATAAGATCATGCAGTAGATCTATCCCAGCCATCAGTATCAAATAACGCTTTGCTCGTGTTAGCAGACACTGAGACTACCCCGACGATAGTCCAAATACCTAGGCAACTGCCTAGAAGTGAGCTAGAGCAGCTCATTCCGAAGGATTGGTTAACCAACTATGAAAGGCTTCACTCAACCTCTCAACCGATCCAAATTACAGAATCTTCATTCAGAAGAAACCCTGATGGTATGGTGCAAACTTCCAGGTCACATCCTCCATGATGGCTACGTTACACCATCAGATTATCTATAGGCTGCAAGATCATGCAGTAGATCTATCCCAGCCATCAGTATCAAATGACACTTTGCTCGTGTTAGCAGACACTGAGACTACCCCAATGATAGTCCAAATACCTAGGCAACTGCCTAGAAGTGAGCTAGAGTAGCTCATTCCGAAGGATTGGTTAACCAACTATGAAAGGCTTCACTCAACCTCTCAACTGATCCAAATTACAGAATCTTCATTCAGAAGAAACCCTGATGGTACGGTGCAAACTTCCTTCCAGCCACCTCGGCATTCAACAGGATCTTTACCTGTATTCCAGACCATGATGGTCCAGCTATTAGAAAAAGAGCAAGAAGGATAATGGGCCCCAGAATCTGACTACGAGTCTTCTGAGGATAGGGAATAGTCTTGGCCCGAATCAGTATCTGCTCCAAGGGCAAAAACTGTTTCTTCATCTGGTTCATCTTGTTCGGAGAACAAAGATTCAACATCATCATGCTCCAGAGAGATGTGAGAAGCCTGTTGTATATGTTGTAAAAGCTTGACTACCTTGTTGGGGTTCTTAGGGCAATTCTTGGCATAGTGACCTCGATTGCCACAGATGTAGCATCTATCAGACTTCTTTGTACCCGTCCTTTTCTTCCCAAAGTATCTGACTGGTCTTCTTCCCTTCTTCTGCTTGAAAGGGGGTTTGAACCCAGAAGAATACTTCTTGTAATGTCCCTTCTTTTTTGGCTTGCATTCATAATTCTTTTCCTTGCATTTGATGGCAAGGTGGGACTTCTTACAAACGTTTTTCAAGGCTTTGCTATTGTCAATGATGTCTTTAAATAACTTCTGCTGCTCACACATTTTGTCTAAACAAGCCAAGGTCATTTGATGGATTTCCCCAATGGTGATGGCATTCATTGCTCTTCTGGTAGCAGCAATGCTTCTATGAAGTTCAGATTGCAATGCTTCAGGGAGAGAGGCAATGTAAGTATGTCTGAGGTTGACATTATTATACCCATTTAGTAAATAAAAGCACTGAGCCATGCACTGGTAATGCTTTTCAATATCTGTCCTCTTTAAAGAGCAACAACGCATGTTAAAGTACTCCTAGCGTAACTGCTTGCTGTATAAAGAGGCATCTTCGAGGAACTCAGCAAAAATAGCGTTGACAGCCTGTATAATATTCAGGTAGCAAAACTAGGCTTTATGATACTCTCCAATGGAGGCAAACTAGTTTTGTAATGTGTCAACAGTCCGAGAGATAAATTCTCTGAGAACAGCATGAGAATCGGCGCCTTCTCGAAGCATCTGAACATCAAGCCAAGCCTTAAATTCTGCGAGACGATCTCTCCATTTTGAGGGAGGAACGTCGTCTAGTGTGAACCATGGGCCTGAACTGAGCTTGGATTACATTTGGGCTTGGAAATTAAAGTCTAGAATTGGATCATCCTCTGGGATTTCCACATGTGGGTCTTGGGCTTGAGGAGGCCCAGTGGGAGGGCCTGTAGTGCCACTGGTGGAGTCTATAGTTGGGGAAGGACCTGTCTGTGATGCAGTTGGCTGAGGATCAGCCATGAGTAATGTCATGATATCCATTCGTCCATCCTCACTGTCATCTCCAAACGAGTCATCTGAAGAGTTGCCTTCTGATTCAGAGGGTATAGACACTATATGCTGAGGAGGAGGATCAGGGTACATTTTATCCTTTCCTTTATCAATCTTTCTTTTTGGAGGATGACATTCTTCCGAAGAAGATGGGCTCTTTGATTCATATCTGGTAGGTGTAGGAGCAAGTCTGAACAAAGGAGATGGGTGGTATGTGGTTGGAGGTGGTTCATATGAGTAGTTAAAAGGACCGAAAGGAGAGTAAGTAGGTTCAGGAGTGGGAAGGAAAGGATTATGAGCCTTTTAGGTGGAAAATGGGCTGTATGAAACAGGAGCCTCTGTTGGCTTATGCAGGTCTGCTTCAACTTGGGCCAACTATTTTTTTAACCTCCTGATTTCCTGTTCCTTCTGGTTAAACTCCGCGCCAAACCTTCGTTGCTGGATTGAGGATCTTAGATCCTTATCAAGCTGGGCAATCTTTCCTTATAAGTCTTTATATATGTTTTGGGCAAATGCAGTGAAAGAATCAACTTTTTGATCAATATGTTGAGTCCTGGTGAGGACTTAATCAATCTTGGAGTCAATCCGTTGTAATGTTTTGTTATGGACAGCTGCATTCTTTGTTTGCCAATTCAGAACTTCTTCAGCTTGAGTGATCAGGGTTATCTGAACTTCACTATCAACCTTAGTTAAGTGGATGAAAGGTCTGGTGGAGATTTTGGTCTGCTGGTCTGTCTGTTGTGCCAATGAGGGAAAATCTGCTTCATAAGAGGTAGGAGAGAACATCATACAGGGTTGTACCAGTGGTAGTGTAGGAGGAGGAGGAGAAACTGGTTTAGAAGGAGGAGGTAGTCTCTTTCCTTCTTTTCTAATGATTTCGAGGGCAAGCTCATAAATGGGAAGAGGTTTTCAACATCTATGGCAGGCTTCTCACATCTCCCTGGAGCATGATGATGTTGAATCTTTGTTCTTCGAACAAGATGAACCAGATGAAGAAATAGTTTTTTCCCTTAGAGCAGATACTGATTCGGGCCAAGACTATTCCCTGTCCTCAGAAGACTCGGAGTCAGATTCTGAGGCCCATTATCCTTCTTATCTGGCCCAACAAGTCCAATCTTCTCATCCAGTTCACAACCCAGACACTATTCCAATTCCTTTAGTCCCACTTCACATTCTCCCAAGCAAATATGAATGACCCATCAGTGTCATTGGCTTCCTTGATACTGGAGCTCATAAAAGCATGATGAACCCAGCCATTCTACCTCCAGAGTACTGGGTTCCCCATACAAAATATTTCAAGGTAGCGGATGGAAATATTTTCAAAAACAGCCTTATCACCAAGCATCCCATTGGGATTCAGTTCTTCCGCACTTGTATCCTCTGGACCAGGGTCATCGGGTCGGATCTTCCTGACAAGGATTTGCTAATAGGCTTTGACTTGTATCAACAAGCGAAGCATTTGAAGATTCTACTGACAGGATTAAAATACAAGAGGAATTTTCAGCCATTCACCTCTGTCCCAAGGTTATATTCTTTGGCTAACGCCTCAGCTGAGTTCCAAGAATACAAGGAGCTCCTCCTAAGATCCTGTGCTGATTCCCATGCACATTTTCACCATTACCACCCCCTGTGGAAGAACCCAGAATTCTTTGTCAACCTTCCATTCAAACTCAATGAGGATATCAACCCGACAAAAGCATCACACCCGAGGATGAATCCTACAGACTTGGCTCTAGCCCAAGAAGAGTGCAAACAGCTTCTCCAACAAGGTCTCATAGAACCCACTTCCTCTCAATGGGCTTGCTAGGCCTATTGTGTTGAAAAAAGATCTGAATGATTAAGAGGAAAGAAACGACTTATCATTGATTACAAGCCCCTTAATTATTTCCTTCAAGATGATAAGTTCCCATTACCGAAACCTTAAGCCTTATTCACTCAACTCCACGAGGCCCATGTCTTCTCCAAATTTGATCTCAAAGCTGGATTTTGGCAATTGGGTATTAACCCCTCTGATAGGCCCAAAACCGCTTTCTGCATTCCTACGGCCTAATACCAATGGACAGTCCTTTCATTCGGTCTTAAGACGGCCCTATCAGTCTTCCAAAAGGCCATGACAAGGATATTCGAGCCCATACTTCACAGTGCTCTCATCTACATAGACGATATCCTTCTTTTCTCTAAAGATGTTACGGCCCATAGGACACTTCTCTCTACTTTTCAACAATTAGTGGATTCCTATGGAATTATGTTATCAGAAAAGAAGAGCTCATTGGCCCAAACTGATATCGACTTCCTTGGAATGAAGTTCAAAGATGGAAAATACCAACCGGGACCTCACATTGTAGAAGAATTATTAAAGTTCCCTGATAAGAACTTGACAGTAAAACAAATACAACAGTTCCTTGGTATTATCAATTACATCAGGAAGTTTATTTCGCATGTGGCCACCCACACCTCCCAACTGTCAAAAATGCTTAAGAAAGATTCTCTGCCTTGTGTCACACCCTACCCCTCTGTAAGGTATAACATGATCCCGTAGTATACCTAATGAATTACCAACTTCGTCTATTGATAACCCATTAAATACACTATAAGGGATTTTAAAACTTTTCTTACTTCTTTTTACAGTGATGAGCACTATTTACAGGTGTTAAAAAAAATTTTGAACTGAAGTGAAACAACTAACACATTTGAATTATTAGTAATTTCTGCAAAAATTTTGACGGAGTGCCATCTGTATTTTGAATAAAACAGTTCTTCAAAAACCTGTAAAGAGCACTTCAAATATATTTCTCAATCTCAAACTCTAACATTTTGTTCAACACAATAAATTTCTCAACTCAAATCCACAATAATTTTTCAGTATTTCCAAAGGCTGAGATAAAAGAAATATAGTACAAATTTTACAAGCCAAAATAATTCACAATTTATTTTACAACTTCAATGTACAATTTTAATATACAACTGCTCAAAATCAAAAACACTATATATTCATACAGTGAACATACATTACAATATAAAATGCAAACTATGGTATACTCAATATACCCGATGATCTCTCAGTGTAATACTAATAGCCTAGTCTGCTGCCCTGTCAGTCTGTCTACCTGCGACAGCAATGAAAAGCTATCGCTGAGTAAAATTTACTCAGTGGTGCACAATAATAATTTGAAATGCAATACATAAATCTTTTATTGACAATTCACAAATCAAATAGTTCACAATTCCATTTTACAATTTACAAAGTTCATATAACACAAATTTGATCAAATAACTGAATAATACAGTTTTGCCAATCAATAATACCATTTGATCAAATAACAGAATAATACAGTTTTGCCAATCAATAACACAATTTGATCAAATAACTAAATAATACCGTTTTGCAAATCAATAACACAATTCGATCAAATAACTGAAGAATACAGTTTTGCCAATCAATAACACAATTTGATCAAATAACTGGATAATACCGTTTTGCAAATTAATAACACAATTTAAATGTTGCACAATTACATTTCACAAATTATCAAAGCTCATTATAGAAAAATTTTGGGTCAAATAATTTAATAAACACAGTGTTGCCAATTCATACACAACTTAAGCCATGACACAAAATTTTCGATCAATGCCGTGTTGTACACCACGACAAAGCAATCTACAACCCCACTAATCGAAATCAATGAGGGAGGTGGCTAGCTAGCTAATGAGTACTCATCCGATCTACAACCTCAACTGGTAAACCAGAGAGGGAGGAAAATAATCACACTCACCCCAGACTGATAAGTCAAAGAGGGAGGAATATAATCACACTCACCCCATAAATGGAGGAGGAACATAGTAACAGTGTTATGCCAAGTGTGAATCAAAACAATTCCAAATCACAATATTTAAATATTTCATACAAACCACAAATCATATTTTATCTCAAAATTTCCATTTGCAAAGTAGGCAACACAATAATTTCCAAATAAGATTCTCAAAGCCAAAACAATCAAAAATTATTTATAACTCATTTCTCCAAATAAATTTTCTAGTAAAAGCAGTTAATATAAAAAGTATTGTGCACAGACACAATTTAAAACTATAATGTTCAAATAAATTTTTAAGTAGAAAATAAGAAATCAAAATTATTGTGCACAAACGCAATTTAAAACAATAAAATACAATTAATCATAATTTATTTCAATTGAAAAATTCAAAAGAAATAACTATTGTGCACAAACACAATTTAAAACAATAACATACAAATAATCATAATTTATTTCAATTGAAAAATTCAAAAGAAATAAATATTGTGCACAAACCTCTGATAACTGTCTCTTAGCTCTGACTCAGTGTTTCCTTCCCTTTCCCTGAGTCTTTACTAACTGAGAAACACAATTTGAAGTGTTTCAGTACTTATTTAAACTGTCTCTAAGAATAAGGTTCAATAATTAATTTATCGATTTTTATTATTTCCTTAGTCAACCTAAGATGTCGACCCTCGATGCAGTCTAGGTAAATTAGGTCTTAATGTTACCAATATATCACATTTGATAGCCTTTTAGTGTTGGTACATGTTACCCAATTCATTTCCATGTATATTGCGTTTTATTGCAAATTGTCGGATTCTGGTATACTAATTTGACCTAGCCGGATGACCTAGTTTCCTCTATTTTCGGGTTTTGATCAAAACTACAAACTTGTAGATCTATGTCTTATTGCATGCGGGGCAAAATTTCAGGTCATTCTGAGTTATGTAGACCAAGTTATGGTCATTTTACTATTGCTAGTCAAAGTGCATCAAAATTGGTCACTTTAGGTCATTTTAGGTTCGGCTAGTTTTTGGACCCAAACTTGTGCAAGCTATTTGACTTGCTTATGGTCATTTCTGGGCTTTGGTGTCTTCATAAACTTGTAGATATATGTCTCAACTATTCATGATAAAAATTTCAGGTCAATTGGACCTATTTTGAGTGAGTTATAGCCAAAACACTAACTACTGCCCAAATGGTCAATTTTCAGGCCTTAAATGCACTAATCCGGATTTGGTTATTTTTCAAGTTACCTTACAAGCAGAATTTTGGCAAGCTTCCTTCATGAAAGTTGGCACTTTTTGTGCCTAGTTTCACCTCCAATTGGTCTCATACCAATTAGAGCCACACACTTAAAGTTCTAGGCTAAAATGCATACTGCCCTATTGCACATTGTCCATCACTCATAAAGGATACATTTAACACCTACCAAATTACACATTCATGCCATTTCTGTTTTATACCATAACCTAAACACATTTCACAACATATTTTTGGTCATTTTGGCAGCTTATAACCACACTCAATATGCACCTTATAGTACAGAATTTTTCAAGTTCAAATTACAAACAATTCAATCACCTAACCTAGCTCATTTACATGTCCAACCTCACACTTTCATACATATACATAAGCTGCCATAACAAGTACCACAATTCAACATTAATATTCCATAAACCAAAAATGAAATAATATTTTTATGGTTCACCATTCAAGCTGTCGATTCATACACCTCTCTCCATTAATGTCCAAGCTTCCAATTTCAAGTATACATTCACAATATACTTAGTATACATCACCCAATTTATTCCTACACATATAAACACTTAATCAACCCTTTAATCTACCATTTACAAGCAAGAATAAACTGCCCTTAAGGAGTTTCCATGGCTGCCAAAAATACACATCTCCCTTTAAACATCAAACCTCAAAAATTTCTCCACAATTCAAGTACCCATAACATCCTCACAAACTTTAATGAAGCAATAATCAAAAACACAAACTTACCACTTTGGAAATTCTTCAAAACCTCTCCAAAACTTGGTCTTCTTGTTGGCTATCTACTACCCAAGGTGTATGGACAACTTTTAATGAAGGAAAGTGCCAAGAAAGGAGCTTGGATCACAATTGCATGGAGCTTTCAACCCATGCGGCCATGGAGGAATTTCATTCTTGGTTTCGGCTGCCCTTTGGGAAGGTTGAAGAAGATGAAAAATATTCTGCCCAAATGAAGCTTTAGTGGAGCACTATGTGAAGGTTAATTGTTTTTTTATTCTAAAGTTTCATTTTCCCACATTTAACTCTCAATTTTTGCTATTTACATTAGGTACCACTAATTTAATTTTTCATGACATTTTCCAAGTGTAATATCATATATTTTTAATGAATATTTAGGTCAAAAGACAACTCGGGGTGTCAAATGACCACAATGCCCCTGTTTTGTCCGTTTTTTGATTTCTCACTTTTCTTTATACTAATTAATTAATTTTTCTTTGATATTTCTAATGGTATTTATACTTCCATAGGTGTCTATTTAAGTCCTAAAAATATTTTTCAGGGTTCTCCGCAGTCCAGGGCTAGTCAACGGTCCACGACACGACTTCCCGGTGCGGTCACCCATCGCTATGGTTCTCAGCTCGTTTAACTTGGTTACATTTATTTGCTATTATTTTTCCTTTGTTTTTCTTGTACTTTCTTTTTTTCTATTTCATTATTTTATGTCTCCTCACTCATATCGAAGTGTAGTTCTAGGCATCCTAACTGTCCAGACAACACTGGTCACTGGAACAGTAGAACGCACTACCGAACTTAGGGGCGTTACACCTTGGAAAGAGGAACAGGCATGTGCAGTCAAGGCATTAAAAGAAGTGGCTCTAACTCTACCACCTCTAAAGATTCCCAGCATTGGACATTGAATCCTTTAGACCGATGCTAGTGACACCCACTGGGGTGCAGTCCTCATCGAAGAAATACAGGGAGAAAAGCATATCTGCGGACATGCTAGTGGAGAATTTCCAAAGCCTCAGAAACATTATCATTCGGTCTACAAAGAAATATTAGCTGTAAAAAATGGGATAAAGAGATTCGAATTCCATCTCATCGGCCACCATTTTACTGTGGTCATGGAAAGCTCATCCTTCCTAAAGGTTCTAGACTTCAAAAATAAGTCTCTCCCTGAACCACAATTATTGAGGCTAAAGGACTAGTTCGCTAAGTATAAATTTACGGTCCAACTTATCAAAAGAAAGCATAACCTGATGCCTGATCTTCTGTACAGACCCAAGGACCTTTATCTCATCAGCTCCTTCTCTACACTCCCTCTGATCCTCATGGCATCATCATCTTCTCCACATTCTCCTTCTCCACCAATGCATAACTTCTTAGTCCCAACCACAGATAGTTTCCCTCTAGGATGCTCACCTAATCAGCCTATCACAAAGATAGCTCAATTCACAAGGGATCACTTGTTCCACTATCTGAGTGCCAGAAATACTCTGAGAGGGTTGCTCCCAACCTCATCTATCTTCATCCCTGATAACCCCTTCCTCACCTGCTTCAGCATCCATCCTGACAGAGAGCTCATCCTGGAAGAGTTATGGCTTCTCTGGTGCATGGTTACCCTCTATTCTACAGGAATAGAATTCCCACTCATGGCTCTGTATCAGCATGCCATGACCAACACAAATAGGACTCTCCTGTTTAGATTTCTAGAATGGTTCAAGCCCATCTCAGCATGGCGATATAGTCTAAAGCGTCTCATAGACACACAAGGGATTGAGGACAGGCCCATCAGGACTCAGCCCAATATCCGAACTATGTTCATCATGCATCAGCCTTTCTCCAGAAGGCCCGATGGACTTCTCTGGACTCAGAGCACTGAATATGTGTGGAGGACCTACGAGGGATCAATTACCGAAAAGGACACCATGGGGCCACTGAGAAGACAACTAGCGAAATATCTCTGCGAAATCAATGGTTATCAGCATCTGACACTCCCCCATGTGAATTGTACATCTCTGGGTCCCATTCGGTCTCTCATTGATGAACCCATTGACTGGACCCATCCCATGTGACAAGATTCTCAGGATCCAATGGACGCCGAGTCACAAGATGCTATTCAAAACACTGACCCACCATCACCTGTGCCTCGATAGTGGCCAAAGGACTTTTTTGGAATTGATTCAGACGATTCCGACTATGACACACTTAACCTGTCCACCACCCCATGATAAAAGTTAAAGTTTGTCGGTCAATAATGTAATAAGTGTCCTTCTTTATTTTGCCTTTACTTTAAGAGTGTCGGTAGCCAGTTTCTAACCGGTTGCCTATAATCCCAAGAGCCTCTAAGTCTATATAAGGAGTTGCTCTCTTCAGTTGTAATCAGACTTCAGCCTATTCTGAAATAATATTTTGAGTCCTTCCTCATATGGCTTTCTAAATTCTTCTCTTTCTCTCCTAAAACCTTTAAACGTGTATCATACTCTTATAATCAGAAATACGTATACTCTACACTTGCCTCTTTAAGAGGATCCTGTGTATCAGAAATATCTTCGTTATGATATTAGGTGCGACGGTCCCATTATCATACGTATAATGTACAAAAGGGCATAGCCAGACAGTACCTATGGAGAGAGATTAGGCATAGCATGAGTACATTATATGTATGGTAAGGGCTCCCGGCTTACCCACTAGATAAGTATACTGGTTGGGACCCAAGTGTCAAACTGCTTTTGGTCAATCGCACCGTGAAAATAATGATATGGTACGATCAAATTACTTTCTACGAGAACAAACTAGAAGCTCAAATTCCTTTTGGGCCATTGACTGATACATGTCAAACTAGAAGAGGGACCGTGTAAGTTCTCATACTGTGGAGAGTGTAACAACCAATAATTCCCATAATATATGTGAAAAAAAATTTTATTTTTGTTAATTGAAGTTTAGCTTCACGTCCACAACTTCTTCCCTTCCACTACCTGCTAGGGTTGGAGTGTGCCCTTTAACCCTTCCTGATCTTTGTTTGTGTTTTCTTCGTCAATTTCGTGACTCCACCATTTAAGTATTGTTGCCGTCATTTAGGGCTTCTGATTTTGCTTGATTTGGATGATTGATCTGCGAATCTTATATTGTCGCTTTGGCTTTGTGTAATATCCTTCAATTTCTTTTGCCAGTATACAATATCCATCTGTTGTCTATTAATGCTCCATTGAAACTTTTAGGAATTTATTGGATTTTTCTTCTGGTTTTATTAATGGTGGTTAATGTGATTTATGTATTTGTTTTGTTCTTTTATTAAGTGGAATGCACAATTGGGAGTGTCAGTATTGATTTTGTGAGTTTAGCTTTGATACGGTTTTGGACCCTAATTTTATATAGTTAATGGCTTTGCTATTATTTGTTTTATTTTATATCATTGCTCTAATTTGAGTTTTTTGGATAGTTAATTCACAATCTGTGATATAATGCTTTGAGAATATATCAATACTGTGATTTATTATGTATGGATTTTTGCCTTTTCTTTTCTACCGTCAAATGTAAACGAGGAAGCAATTTAGTTGGCTGATCAATTTGGTTGGTTTTGGATGTTATGAAGTGTACAAGGGAATGAGGTTTTACATCTTTAGTTTCTTTTTTTTTTTTTTTGTTCCTTTAGTTTTTGTTTGATTGTTGAAAATAGTTACTGAATAATCCAAAGGAAGCAAAGAAGAATATGATTCAACTCAACTCAACTAAGCCTTTATATTAAAAATTTGGGGTTGGCTATATGAATTCTCTTTCTCCACTCTAAACGATTTTGGGTTAAATCCTTGGAAATGTGTAATGCTTCTAGGTCATGTTGTACTGTTCTCCTCCAAGTCAGTTTAGGTCTACCCCTTCTTTTCTTTCTATCCTTTTTAACCCAATGTTCTCTACTTATCTGACTGGAGCCTTTGTATGTCTACGCTTACATGATCAAACCACCTCAATCTCCTTTCTCTCAACTTATTCTCAATTGGCACCACTCCTACATTTTCTCTAATATTCTCATTACAAACTTTATCTAGTCTAGTATGGCCACTCATCCACTTAAACATTCTCATCTTTGTAACTCTTATCTTAGACACATACGACTCCTTCAGTGTCTAACACTCACTATCATATAACATTACCGGTCGTATGGTTGTGCAGTAAAATTTTCCTTTTAACTTATTGAGAATCTTGCGATCATAGAAAACTCCCGTGGCACATCTCCACTTCAACCATTCGGCTTTAATCCTATGACTAACATCCTTCTTGCATCCCCCATCTACTTGAAGGATTGAGCCCAGATATTTAAAGTGATTACTTTGGGGCAGTACCACTCCATCCAAACTAATTCCTTCCCTATCACCAGTTCGGCCTTCACTGAACTTGCAATGCATGTATTCTGTCTTCGTTCTACTTAACTTAAAGCCCTTTGACTCTAGAGTACTTTTCCAAAGCTCTAGCTTTCTATTGACTCCTTCTCGCATCTCATCTATCAGAATTATATCATCCGCAAACATCATGCACCAAAGGATACTCTCTTGTATATGTTTCCCCAATTCATCGAGAAGAAGAATATGATTAAAGCTAAAAAAAAAAACGGTTGAATGAATAAACCACCAGTGTTAAGACACCCTATCACATGGGATGAAGGGGGCATTTGGAGCTTCTTCAAATAATAGAAGATTGTAATTAGAATTTTTTCCTAAGCTTCTTTATCTCTATACTATATTTCTTTATAAAATATTAGGTGGCTTTATGTTATTTTAATTTCACATTTAATAATTGGATTAGGATCTGCTCTTAGGTTGAGTTGGAGAGTTATATTTTAGGTGGACCTAGTGAGCTGCAATATTCTATGAATCTGACTTTTTTTTTTTTGCTTGATACTTCCAAATACGCTATGGCAATGAAAGTTACACAGATGCTTTTGAATGCACAATCAATAGATGGAAATGTTAGGAAGCAAGCAGAGGAAAGATTGAAACAATTTCAGGAGCAAAATCTACTTAGTTTTATGTTATCAATGTCTTGGGAGCTAGCTAATGATGATAAACCTATTGATAGCCGTAAATTAGCAGGTTTGATTCTAAAGAATGCATTGGATGCAAAGGAACAACATAGAAAATTTGAGCTTGTCCAGAGATGGTTGTCATTGGATGCTACTGTGAAGAATCAGATAAAGACATGTTTGTTGAAGACCCTCTCATCCACAGTATCTGATGCTTGGTGAACTGCCTCTTAAGTAGTTACTAAGGTTGCTGGCATTGAGCTTCCCCAGAAACAGTGGCCTGAGTTAATAGGATCACTATTATTTAATATTCACCAGCTACCAGCTCATGTGAAGCAAGCAACATTAAAGACACTTGGATATTTATGCGAGGAAATCTCTCCTAATGTTGTGGATCAAGATTAAGTAAATAGAATTCTTACTGCTGTAGCTCAAGGTATGAATGCATCTGAAGCAAACAATGATGTTAGGATTACTGCTACCTGAGCACTTTACAATGCTCTAGGGTTTGCTAAATCAAATTTTAGCAATAATATGGAGCTTGATTATGTCATAAGAATTGTATGTGAGGCAACTTTGTCTCTAGAAGTGAAGATGAGGCAAGCAGCATTTGAATGTTTGGTCTCCATTTCATCAATGTACTATAAGAAATTAGCCCCTTATATGCAAGACATTTTTAACATCAGAGCAAAGGTTGTGAGAGAAGATGAAGAGCCTGTGTTGCTTCAGGCAATTGAGTTTTGGAGTTCTATTTGTGATGAGGAGATAGACATCTTGGAAGAATAAAGGGGCAATTTCAGTGGGGATTCTGATTTCCCTTGTTGTTATTTTATCAAGCAGGCGCTCCCTACTCTTATCCCAATGCTATTGGAAACCCTCCTTAAACAAGAGGAGGATCAAGATCATGATGAAGGAGCTTGGAACATTGCAATGGCAGGGGGTACATGCCTTGGCTTGGTTGCACGCACTGTGGGAGATGATATTATGCCACTAATCATGCCATTCATTGAAGAAAAAATAACAAAGCCTCATTAGAGGTAAAGGGAGGCAGCCACATATGCTTTTGGCTCAATCTTGGAGGGACTTTCCCCTAACAAGTTGACACCCATCATTAACGTTGCTTTGAACTTCATGCTTACTGCTTTAACAAAGGACTCGAATAACCATGTGAGAGACACTACTGCTTAGACTCTAGGACGGATATTTGAATTCCTTCATGGTTCAACTGTGGACACATCTATAATTACTCAAGCAAATTGCCAACAGATCATCACAGTTCTGCTCTAAAGCATGAAAGATACTCCAAATGTGGCTAAAAAAGCATGTGGTGCACTCTATTTCCTTGCCCAAGGTTATAAAGAGGAAGGTCCGACCATTGGCACCTTATTTCCAGGAAATTGTGCATGCTTTTCTAACTGTTACTCACTGAGAAGATGCTGGGGAATCCCGATTGAGGACTGCTGCATGTGAAACGCAGAAAAAAGTTATGAGGTGCTCAACTGATGAAACAGCATCCATGGTTTTGTAACTGGTACCTGTCATTATGACAGAGCTTCATAAGACTCTTGAAGGGCTGAAGCTTGCACCTGATGAGAGAGAGAAACAGAGTGAGTTGCAAGGTCTACTTTGTGGGTGTCACGACTCAACCTATGGGCTGGACCGGCACTAGGACCTAGGCTAGCCTAAAACCCCCGAGGCCCATAGTAAGCCTAACTATTCCTTAACCCAATCCTAAGGCTCATTTTAAGCCCAATTTCAAGAATTCAACCGAATAGAATCTAGCCATAACATAGACCATACAACAGGGACTTTTTTACTCACCCGACCTGTAAGCACAATATATAATAAACATACATGCATTTAATGTTTTTACAAATTCAACATAATATTATATATCAGTTCCAAATTGATTAAAATACTCCTAACACATGCGGAGTCTAGAATTTAGTAAAATTATACAAGCATAGCAGATATTAATAGATTGCCTACGAAGGAGAGAGGCAGGTTAGAACTCAACAAGAAATCTCCTGTATCCTGAAAAAATAAGGTGAACAGGAGTGAGCATTCAACTCAGAGAGTAAAATACTGATTTTAACCATAATTTCTATAGCTATCTAAAGCTAATGCATCCTGAAGAGTGGAATGCAACACCATCAAAATTTTTATACAAATCACATCATAACAGTAAAAAGATAATTTGGAGCACTCACACACCCAATGATGTTCAAATAGTACATATATGGGAGCTGATCCCCTATATAACTCTCTTAATCCAACCTCTACCAATAAGTGTCTCTCAAGCCGGACTTTCGCTTGATAAACCAAATGCAGGGGCCAGCGAGATCATCTCGAGCCGTGCCTACCCCGACTTATCCATAAAAGGATCAGGTCCCAGCGAGTCAAGCTCCAGCCACATCTACCTGTCTTGTCTATAACCAATACCACACACCACACGCACGCCAACACATGCACACTGCTCTAAATTACTATAAAATAACATCCATAGAATATCATTAATTAAGAATGTAATATAAAACGTGTCTAGTGTTTAACTACATAGATATATATTTATAAGTGATGCATGGCCATGTTTGAACATATAATGATATTGAAATTATAATTAAAATCAATATTTTACTCACAGGCGTGAACCGTGGTCACTGTAGCGGCTGAGAGGAGAAGCAAGGCTGTCGCAGCTCACCTAAAAATTTCATTATAATTATTTAATATAATTGACTCAATACAAGCTTAAAAAAAATCAAAGACATCCTAAGTCATGCCGAAAATCCGGCAGAGTTCTCCATATACCTAGGACCTACCCAACCTACAAAAGGGCTCAAAATACACTTCTATATCCACAAGTCACACAACCATATCTCAATCACATCACATGGCCCCTCCTGGGCCCATCCAAACAGTCAACAATCATAATTTAAAAAATTACAATTTAGTCCCTACAACTAACCCTTTTGCAAAAATTGCCCAATTGAGCTCTAAAAATTCTAAAACTTTACCCTGTGGTCCTTAGCAATATTACTAAGCTAATACAAAAGAAATTATAATTTTCTAACTACCCACGAATATTTTATGGATTTTTAATCTAAACCCGAAACTAAATAATTAAGCAAACTAAGGGTTTAGGCTTACCTAAGCCAATTTGGATATTGGAAACGTATCTGGGACATCTGAAAATGATAGGGTAGCTTATAATCCTGACTCAGTTCTGAAGCAATTCCGACAGCTTATCTGTTCGGCCCGAAATTATAGATCCAGGCGATGGCCAAATTGCCATGAAACGAAAGTACCTATGCAAAGCCCACAATACTAGGGGTTAGACTAAAATATTTATATTTACATATAAAATAATTATTTGAAAATTAGGGGGTATTACATTCTCTCCCCCTTACAGAAAAATCATCCTCGAATTTTACACAAGATAGAATAAAGAATTACAAGATCACACAGTGGTCAATTACGGGTACTTATTGCGCATGTCCTGGTCTGACTCTCAGATACACTCTTCTACCGATTGGTTCTTCCACAAAACCTTAACAATAGGAATCTGCTATGATCATAGCTGCCTCATCTGAAAGTCCACTATGGCTATTGCCTGCTCCTCGAAGGTTAGGTTTTCCTTCAACTCCAATATATCGAGTTGTAACACTTGGGAAGGATCAGGTATGTACTTCCTAAGCATGGAAATACAAAACACTGGGTGGACGTGAGAAAGGCTTGGTGGTAACTCCAACTGGTCAGCAAATGTTCCAACTCTATAAATGACCTCAAAAAGTCCTATATATCTAGGTTGCAGCTTGCCTTTCTTCCCAAACCTCATGAATCCTTTCATTAGGGAGACCTTTAGGAATATATAAACACCCACTGCAAACTCTACATCCTTTAGCCTAGGATTCGCATAGCTCTTTTGCGTGTTGTAGTATCCTAGCTATCATCATCATTTCACAGCGAAACTTATACCTCAAACCACTCCTTAATCTTTTTCTAACATCTTGAGTACTCATTATACCTAAATGGTGTTTGACTTGATATCTCATAACTTCCATCAGCTTTAGTGCTTACCTTTCCTTCATTGTGCCCTAACATATCTCTTAGTGACTTCAGTCCCTATACCTTTGTTTCAATAATCTCTACTTCCTACAAACATGACTTATGTTCCTTATCCTATAGTATCCTATGAGATGCTTTCTTGTAGCATCTATCATAGGTATCTTGTTCAACATCTTTACTTGTCTCATGACCTCAATGGTCAACACCTGTGCTTCTTCTCACTCCCATAACACTTCAAATTTTCAATCTACCTTGCGTCATTAGTAAGGTCCTTAGACCAATTCCTGTCCATCTTATGCATCTAGTCCTATAGAGCTCTATCCAAGTGCCAAATGTAACATACACCATCTATCAACATTGGAAAGTGAACTGGGTCACTTCTTTTATATGACAGAAGTATTTGTATTCCCTGACAACTCAGTTCATGCAACTTTATCATTTCCCACTCCTCTTCTGGAATGAAAATATCTTGACTTCTTCCTAAAACTTCTTATTATGTGACGTACTTCCTGACATATTAACACTTAAATCGTGATTCCACTACTCCTTGAATTTATCATCTCACCATAAATTGTTTTAAACATGCCTTAGTATGTCCCTAGCATACTTATTCTTCTTATTCTCATAATTATAACCAACTCTACCGAGCTTTTCTCCTGTCTTTTGAATTTTATCCACTTCCTTTTTCTATTTTGCTATTGTTAGCATCTGTCCAACCTACTATACTTATTTTTTAACCTTTGTTCTCTCTCATCCTTATACCTTTTCCTTCAAGGATGTCTATCCCATCATCAACTTTAACCTTCTTTTTATTTCTTAGTCCTATCTTGATTACTAGTTTCATTACTTCTGAAATTCTAACCTTACGATTGGCTCCTATCAACACATCTTTCACATTATATAACCCTTGTAATTCACCCTAGAAAATTCTTTTTGTATCTCCTTCCCAACTTGACCATTAAAACATTACCATTCCTTATCAACCTTAGTAGGAACTCGCTTATCCTAGTTAGATAGGAGCCCCAGAAACTATAAGTTCCATCTGAACTAATATAGCTATGGAAAATGTGTGTTATGCCTTAATTCCAGTCAAGATACTTCATGTGTTCATTCTCCTTAATATAATCTTATATATTGCCTATCAGCAATAATTTCATCCACTAAAACTTATTCACAACTAGCTCTTCCTCTAGCTTATAGTTCAAAAGGGTTGCGAGACCTGGTGACTAACTCGACTTAATTTCGATCACTACTCTAATCGTCCTTTCATACATAACATCAGGTACATACTTACCGTCATTTTCTTTTTAAGAAGAATGTGTACAGACTAGTGCCTATCAGGTTCTTAAATACTAGGTCATCACAACATTATTTCCCTTGTTTATGTAGACTTTTAGAGCTAAAGATACGATCTAAACTTGAAAAGAAGGAGAAATCTCCTCCTACTGACATCAACACACCATTCATGTCTTTTGGTCTTCTCCCTGAAATTTCATCATCTTTATATAAGATATCAACTACAGCAATCCTTCTATTGTACCATCAATTTGCCTGATATATCATCTTAAGATTTTTTATCTCCACTTGTACTCCATTTCTACCTTTTTATGCCTACCTTAACTCTTTTGTATCCCTATATTTTACTGTATTCAAGAAGATACCTCTTACTAATAAACTCTTCCAAAATGGATTCCAATCATGCTTACTGTGATAATACTTATCCTTGTACTTCTCAATGACTTGTGACTGTCACTCATACATATCTCTTTCTGTTTTATCTCCTTCTGTAGTTCTATCACTCATTTTTATTCATGTTTCCTCATAAAGTGACCCTATTGGTCATACTAAAAATGCTTACCTAATCCTTGATCACAGACCCCGTGATTGCTATCTCACCACCTCTACTCAAGTCCTGAGCCTATGTGCCCTTTTCCACCATCCTTTTTGTTCTTCATGCCTATTTGAACCATTAGGTTTACTTTTATTTAACTTACTACTTATTAATTCACTCCTTTGCCTGATAGGACAGTTCAAGACACCATTGCACATCCTATAACTTTTATTTGCTCTGGTTACATTCCTCAATTAATTTTCCTCATACTATTAGAAGTCTAAATGGACTTATCCCATTGCTACCTACTCCATCTTAGAAACAGGAATAGACAGAGTTTGATCCATATCCTGCAACTCTGAATCCCATGTTTTGGCTCCTGACACTGCCCAAACCATAACCTACCCTAAGTCCTACACTTTTGGATTCTATATCTTGACAACTGTCCTCACTCATGTACCCTCGTTTTAGGTTTTCTAATATTGCCTTCAGTTCATCCTATTTACCTTGCTCAGAATGGCACTTTATATACCTTATATCACACTTTGATCTTCCTGATCTTGTCCTATTTTTGGCTATGTGGTTTGCTCTTTAATTCATCTCTTTTATCTTACCCAAAGTAGAACTTGATTATTTTATTCTTTAGTAGTACTCTCTTTGTCACACCTTACCCCTCTGTAAGGCATAACATGATCCCGTAGAATACTTAATGAACTACCGAACTTCACCTACCGATAACTCATTAAGCACCCTACAAGGGATTTTAAAATAATTTCTTACTTTTGGTAAGTGGTGAGCATTTCTAATAAGTATTTAAAACTTGTACTTAAGTGAAAAGCTAGTTGGAAATTTTGGCCCATTTTATTTTTTCGTAAATTTTATAAAAATTTTGACAGAGTTTCCTCTGGATTTTGAGAAAACCGTTCTTCAAATACCTGTAAAAAGCACTTCTAAAAATTTTTCTCAACCACAACTTCAATTTCACAATCAAACTCTATCAATTTCAACACTTTCACAATCATTTCATTTGAGACAAAACCATTTATATACATCCTTACAAAATTCACATCAAAAGAAATACAAACTAAATTTTATTACAAACTTCATACAAATTTTCTACAAGCTGCTTAAGACCCATTTACATGTCCATACCTTTATATGCAATACATACATCAAAATAAATATTTACAGGCAGGGTATAAATTATACCCGAAGACTTCAAGATGATAGCTCCTCACACCTCAGTATTTCGGTCTGCTTTCTAGTCTTCTAGTCTCTGATCTGACAATAGAAAGCTATCATGAGTACTAGGACTCAGTGGTACACAACATACTAAAATAATCTTTATGCAAAAATAAAATCACATTTATTCAAAAATTTGACTAAACATGAGCATTAAACACAAAACATGAATTATGAGATTTTAATGCAAACCAAGTTCATTTCAAAGTATCAAAACACATTTCATAAAACCCACAGTTAAATCATGCCATTCGAAACAAATAGAATCTCAATAGCTAGAGGCTAAAGAGAAATCATATCACAAGGCTAGCTAGCTCAAATATATGGATATCCATTCACATCCTCTTCTACTGGCACACCTCAACACTTCTCCAGAGAAGGAATCAAAATTCGAAACTAATTACCCCCACTAGTCATGCTAGTGAGGTGTTCAAATATATGGTCATGACACTGTGGTTTCAAAACTTATCTTAACAATTTGCTAAACATTGTCATTTCAACTATACACAATAACTTTCACAGTTTAAATCAAAACATCATAAATAATGTCACAAATAAACTTTCAACAATTCCAATGCACAAGTAAAATACATATTTCGTTCACTTTATCAATGAATTTTAAAGCATGAAGATGTTGTGCACAAACCTCAAATGAGTCGCCTTTTGGCCTTAACTCGACTCCTCGGATTCTGTCCCGGTATTCTTTTCCACTGAAACACACAATTTTATAGTGTTTCAGTACCATAATTTAACATAAATCCAAAAATAAATTTAACTTCACTTATACTTAGCTCTAACGTGCTAATTTCGACGTTCTTGAAATTTTATGTTTCGGGTTACTATTCACTGCACTATTCAAGTCAAATAGTTGATTTTCTAAGGCTTAATAGGTATGGGAACTCCAACTTCACCCACATACCACATTTTGGTCATTAAACTTGTTGGTTTTGGTCGTTTTCTCAAAGCTTAGGTCATTTTGGCAAAATTGCCAATTTTCGGTTTTGGAGTTCTAAGTTGCACTACTCCATTGGTCAATCTACTATTGGAATTTGACAAAACTTCCTTCATAGAAAATGTTCTTTATTGTCTTAAGTGTATTCTCATTTTTGGATCACCTCAATCGGAGTTTTGTAGCTCAAGTTATGGCCAAAATAAAATTACGGTTCACGTGCACTGTTCATGCTGAGATTTTGGGTTCTTGCAGATTTTAATCCAATTTTGGTCAGTAATTTGATTAAGTTAAGTTCATAATTTGGTCTAAATTTCTTCATATAAAATGTTCTACTATGTCTTAGGTTTCCATCGGTTCAAGAATCGCCTAAATCGGAGTTTTGTAGAGAGAGTTATAACCCTTCAAACATTACTGCTCAATATAAATTCTGCAGAGTTGCAGGTTTGGTAACTCAACTTTGCTCACTAATTTGAATGGGTTAATGGCATAATTTGGGGTGGTGTTCTTCATAACAGTTTTAGATCTATACCTTATCTAATTGCTGGTAAAATTTCAGGTCAATTTGACCTTCCTAGCTCGAGTTATGACCAAATGAACAGTTACTGTTCATTTGGTCAATTTGGTGCAGTGGCAGCCTGCTCTCATTTCACTTTGGCCAATTTGTTCACCCAGTTTTGGTCAGTTTTTGGGCATGGTTCCTTAATGAAAATTGTGCTCTTTTATGTCTATTTTCATCCCCAATTTGTGGCATATCAATTGGACTTGTAAAATTTGAGTTTTGGTCCTTCAAAGTGGGTTTGGTCATGCTGCCAGCAGCATGACCATTGGACCTACGAATTTGGTTTTCATTCCAACAATTCCCATACATCTCTTTTGGCCATTATTGACCATTTTTCATCTCACAATAAACCAAAGTCATCATTTACCAATTTCTTAAATTTTCTCCCAAAACCCTAAGGGTCAAGAACCCTAATTCCTCAATTTCCTCAATTCATGAATTCTAAGTGTACAAGTCTCACTTACTTACTCAATCAAGCATGAGTACCTCTTTAATTCTAACAATTTCTATCAAACCCTAATTAATTTCATGCATACCAACTTTCATAAAGCTTCATACATGAGTGATTTCTTGAGTTTCTATGTAATTTGCTACTTATTCAAGCTCATTTCTATGCATTTTATTCAAATTAAGTTAGAGAGAGGGACTTACTTGTTGAGCAGAATTTGTAATTCCAAATCCTCACTTCTTTTTGATCCTTCTTATTTCAAATCTCTCTATCAAAGCCAAAGAGCAAGACCTTACTTTGGTGAGTATGAAATTTGTGAAGGAATAATAGGGTTTAAGAAGCTTAAATGACCATTAATGGAGGAAATTGAAAAGAAAAAGAAAGAGAAAAGAAAGGGGAGCCGGCTGAATTTTTTTAAAGAAGAAGAAATGACTTTTCCTTCTAATTTTTTAAGTATTTTAAGTGAAATTTTATGTATTTGACTTGGTCAAAAAAAGTTGGGAAATTAAAATTGATTTTTGACATCACAATGATGTCATCCACATGATGCAATAAACCTTTTTCTTTTCTTTTTCAATTCTCTTAAATTTCTTATTAGTTCTTTAATCTAATCCTTGATTCAAAAATTTTTATTTCTCCGATTTTATTGGACAGTTAGGTCAGGAGTCAGCTCTCGGGGTCAATTAATCAAATTGCCCCTCGCCGGTTCATCCCGGTTTGCAATTAATTCCATATTTCTTTTGGCTCCCTGACCTAATTATTTGACTGGCTTAACAGTTCTTTTTCATGATTTTCTCTTTTCCACTGTGTTCATAAGGGTCCTAAGGACCGCAGCTTCACTTTTTATGGTTCAAAATTTGAGTTTAAAATGACTTGTGATGCGTTCAGGAGGTCACTCATCGCTGTGACTCTCGGCTCGTTTAACTTCTTATGTTCTGTTTTTCTTATTTATACTTAACTAATTGAACATTACTAATTATTTGTGTTTATGGCTTCTCTAATTGACTTAAGTGTGGTTCTAATCCCCTTAATTGTCCGGACCAACACCGGTCACCGGAACAGTAAAATATAACAGGCTATGCAAACGGGGGTGTTACACTCTTTCTTGATCTGACTATCATGTCAGGAACTTATATCCCTTCACTGTCTCTATCAAGTTATCAACACCTTGATGTTACTCAAAATTGGTGCTCTAACCACTTTGGCTGGTACTTCCACTTTCATTCAAATTTCTCTCCTGTTGCATCTAAAACCAACTATCCAAATTTTCATTTCTATATTTCCTTTTATCTACTGATATTTTATGACTTATTTTCGCTGACTTGCAATCATTGTCCTTTTCTCAGTTTAACTCTAAACTACCCTCTAATACCATAAGGAGGGAATCTACAAGATTCTTTTTTTTTCCCTTACTACTCCAAAGCTCTGCATTCATCATGATCTAATCTCTTATGATCCTTACAATGAAAATTGTACTCTCCCTAAGGGGATACTGGAGCCACTATTTCCTATCATACTACAGTCCCATTTAGGACATCATTCCACAAATCGTTATATTAGTGGTACTCTTATATCTTTCCTTAGAAAATATTACCATACTCTACAGTATAACCGACTGCAAGAGAGGTACTACCTCAACCCCATTACCACAACTATATAAAGCTGTCTGCTCTCTTTTTATATTGTTAACCTTCCTAGAATGTTATTTCGCAGGATACGAATATTATTCATAACCTCCAATCTCCTTTAGGGAGTAGAGTCTTACTTATGCTCCAATGTCACACGAAGGAGGTGCTATCTTCATTAAACTTTAAACAACACGTCTACTGTAATGCCAACACTGCCAATGATGTCATACCGGAGACCAGATGATCCCACCAAGTAGGTGTCACCATTACACTACAATCATACTAAAAACCTCTATTCTTGTGCCACTTATGCTCTAACTCTAGACTCAAAATAGGATAACTGAGTCACTGATTCTAGTTATCACCCAACTGTGACCTTTGGTGTTCAATCTCTAGGGTCTTAAACCCTAACTAGGATTTTTCCTATCTCCTCTGCAAAAATAAAACTCTGTTTTGACATAACTGTACCAAAATAGAGGTTGTTTACAAACACCCTAATCATGGTGCATCACAGGGAAGCACGCAGCTCTACACAATAATCCCATGTCGGTACTATAATCTGTAGCTTATGGCACAAACATCGAGAATATTGTATAATTACTACAGTATGTCCCAATAGACTAGATTTCTCACTGTTTTATCTATCTTAACTCCACTGATACCATGAACTTACTTTGATTTGCTATTCACTGATGATTGCCTGCAATGATATCCTTACTCCCATTTAGGGCAGTAATACTGCCAAAAATCACCTTTAGGTCCTTGTGCCTTGCATTAGATAGGCACAACACTTGGAAACATACTAATAGAAACATAGTATTTCTTGGAGTACGTATTTCTATGGCAGACCTAAACACGTCTGCTAAATCTATTTTACATCACCATGTACTTCACAAAATTGAGGTGCTAAATTGAAGCACTCTTATACTACCTGAGGAATAACACAGAATCTAGAAGCAAGGAATTATAGATGAAGACGAAACAGAATCCTATACTCCGCATGTGACAACTTTAGGTGCACACTTTCCCATGAATCTAAAGCCTAAGCTCTGATACCACATTTGTCATGACCCAACCTATGGGCCGGATCAACACTAGGACTTAGGCTAGCCTAAAGCCCCCGAGGCCCATAGTAAGCGTAACTATTTCTTAACCCAATCCTAAGGCCCATTTTAAGCCCAATTTCAAGAATTCAACCGGACAGAGTCCAGCCATAACATGGACCATACAATAAGGAGTTTTTGACTCACCCGACCTATAAGCACAATATATAACAAATTGGGGAGCTCAACTCACCTTCCACATACTCATCATGTTATAAAATCAAATGAGAGCTCAGCTCCCTCATCCAATCCAATCACACGCACACATACATGCATTTAATGTTCTTACAAATTCAACATAATATTATATTACAGTCCTAAATTGATTAAAATACTCCTAACACATGCTAAGTCTAGAATTTAGTAAAATTATACAAGCATAATAGATATTAATAGATTGCCTGTGAATGAGAGAGGCAGGTTAGAACTCAACAAGAAATCTTCTATATCCTGGAAAAATAAGGTAAACATGAGTGAGCATTCGACTCAAAGAGTAAAATACCGATTTTAACCATAATTTCTATAGCTATCTAAAGCTAATGCATCCTGAAGAGTGGAATGCAACACCATCAAAATTTTCATACAAATCACATTATAACAGCAAAAAGGTAATTTGGAGCACTCACACACTAAATAATGTTCAAACAGTACGTATATGGGAGCCGATCCCCTATACAACTCTCTTAATCCAACCTCTGCAAGTGAGTATCTCTCAAGCCAGACTTTTGCTTTATAAACTAAATGTGGGAGCCAGCGAGATCATCTCGAGCTGTGCCTACCCCAATTAATCCATAAAAGGATCAGGTCCCAGCGAGTCAAGCTCCAGCCGCATCTACCCATCCTGTCCATAACCAATACCACACACCACACGCACGCCAACACACGCACACTGCTCCAAATTACCATAAAATAATATCCATAGCATATCATCAATTAAGAATGCAATATAAAATGTGCATAGTGTTTAACTACATAGATATATATTTATAAGTGATGCATGAGCATGCCTGAACATATAATAATATTGAAATTATAATTAACATCAATATTTTACTCACAAACGTGAACCGAGGTTACTGTGGCAGCTGGGCAAAGAAGGAAGGCTGTCCCGGCTCACCTGGCAATTTCATTACAATTATTTAATATAATTGACTCAATACAAGCTTAAAAAGAATAAAGACATCCTAAGTCGTGCCGAAAATCTGAAAGAGTTTTCGTTATACCTAGGATAAACCCAACTTGCAAAAGGGCTCAAAATATACTTCTATATGAACAAGTCACACAACCATATCTCAATTACATCACATGGCTCCTCCTAGGCCCATCCAAACAATCAACAATCATAATTTGAAAAATTATAATTTAGTCCCTACAACTAACCCTTTTGCAAAAACTGCCCAATTGAGCTCTAAAAATTCTAAAACTTTGCCCTGCAGTCCTTAGCAATATTACTAAGCTAATACAAAAGGAATTATAATTTTCTAACTACCCACGAATATTTTATGGATTTTTAATCTAAACTCGAAACTAAATTATTAAGGAAACTTACTGTTCGGGCTTACCTAAGCCAATTCGGATATTGGAAACGTATCCAGGACGTCTGAAAATGGTGGGGTAGCTTATAATCTTGACCTGATTTTAAAGTAATTCCGGCAACTTATCTGCTCGACCCAAAATTATAGATCCGACCGACGGCTGAATTGCCATAAAATGAAAGTATCTACGCAAAGCGTACAACACCAGGAGTTAGACTAAAATATTTATATTTACATATAAAATAATTATTTGAAAATTAGGGGTGTTACAGTGGGTGTTTACAAGTCATCATTCAAAAGTTAGGTTCATCAGAGCCTACTAAGATTGTGTTCATGCAATATGCTGACCAAATAGTGGGGCTTTTTGTGAGGGTTTTTGCTTGCATAAGTGCTACTATGCATGAGGAGGTAATGTTAGCAATTGGAGCCCTTGCCTATGCATCCAATTCAAATTTTGCAAAATGCATACCAGAATTTTATAAATATTTAGAAATAGGTCTTCAAAATTTTGATGAGTACCAAGTTTGTGCTGTTACATTTGGTGTTGTTAGGGATATCTACAGGGCATTGGAGAATAAAATTTTACCTTATTATGATGGGATCATAACACAACTTCTCAAGGATTTATCTAGCAATTAGTTGTAGCAATCTGTGAAGCCTTCCATATTCTCATGTTTTGGTGACATTGCCTTATCAATAGGAGAAAATTTTGAAAGCACTTGATATATGCCATACTTATGCTCCAAAGTGCTACAGAGTTATCTACCCATACAGCTGGTGCTGATGATGAAATGATTGAATATACAAATTCATTGAGAAATGGAATTTTGGAGGCTTATTCAAGAATTCTTCAAGGGTTTAAGAAATCTCCCAAAATGCAACTCCTGCTTCCTTATGCACTCCACATCCTCCTGCTTTTGGGTAGCATATACATGGGGAAAGACATGTGAGTTCTGCTGAAACTCCTGTGGGGAATCTTGCAATCACATAAAACTCCTATGGCATGTCTCCACTTCAACCATCCGGCTTTAATCCTATGACTAACATCCTTCTCACATCCCCCATCTACTTGAAGGACTGAGCTGAGATATTTAAAGTGATTACTTTGGGACAGTATCATTCCATCCAAACTAACTCCTTCCCTATCACCAATTCTGTAATACCCTCACCATAGGTAGTCCGTACATTCTACTGTTTCGGTGACTAATGTCTGTTCGAACAGTCAGAATATCTGGAATTACATCTAAACTATAGTGAGGAGGCATAAATTGAAGAAATAAATATTTAAAAAATACAGAAAAAATTTAGAGAAAAATAAATTAAAATTTAGAGAATTTATAAATTGGTATAAAAAAAAATAAAAATGACACAATATGCATTATAAAGGGCATTTTGATCATTTCACTCCCAGAGGTGAATTTTGACCTAAATGTCAAAATAAAATTTAGAGAATAAAAATAATTAACACAAATTATTTTTATAAATTTGAATCAGGGAAATGAGAAGTGAAAAAAGAAGAAAAGAAAAGAAAAGAAAAGAAAAGAAAGGAAAAGAAAAGAAAAAGGTTTATGAAAATTTAAAACAAATTAAGTACACATAAATATACATAAATATATATATATATATAAAGCATAAGAGACAAAACTCACCAACCAAAGTCATCTTCTCCATCTCTTCTCTCTCTCTTGCCGTCCACTCTAGTCCTCTCTCCCACCATTTTTGTTCAAGCTTCAAGCTTGAATCTCCCCTTCTCAACACACCAAAACCCATAGTCCCCTTCATTAAAAATCCTCCCCACACCCTAAGAAAGCTATAGATGCCCATAAAGAGGAGAAAAGTTAAAGTTTGGGAAGCTTGAAGTTGGGTCACCACAAAGGTTAGTGCTTTAAACTTTTAATCTCTTCTTTAAGCATGAATATCATGCTAAATCAAGTGAAAATTTGCATGAAATTGAAAAGAAAATTTGAAGGAAAGAACCCTTGATTTTCGGTAGCCATAGGATTAGGGGTAATTGATGCTTTTAATGGTCTTAACTATGTTAGTAATGGTGTGTGATGAGTATAATTAAGTTAAATTGTGAAATTTATGCATTGACTGTGAGTTATGAAAATTCAAGTTAGGGTTTTGATTGAAAATTGAGAATTTTGTGCAATTGATGAAATATGACTTGTTGAGATGGATTGGTGATTTAAGAAGTACTATGTATGCCAATTGAAGTAAGGGAGTTGGAGGAATTGAGATATTGGGAGTGTTTGAGTTTCTACAGGTTGGGACCTAATGAGTCCAGTCCCTTTATTAAACCATAACTGAAAATGTGTAACTCCAATTGGTATGAGGCCAATTGGAGGTGAAATTAGACTCAAAATAGTCTATTTTTCATGTAGACACTATGCTCAAATTTTGTCAAAATCATAACCAATTATCTGCCCAAACCGGATGACCAAATACTGAAACCCAAAAAATGACCAAATGAACAGTACATGTTCATTTGGTCATAACTCTCTCTATACTTGTCCAAATAACCTAAAATTTACATCAATGGAAAGCTTAGACATAGGGATACACTTTTCATGAGATCACTTGACCCAGTTTTGCCTTTAACCAAGTAAAATTATTAGTACAAGTTTGGTCACTAAAACTGCAAACCAGAAATTGACCAAAACACTATTTCTTTGGCATTCTTGACCAGATTTGGCAAAAATGCCATAATTTGGTCTCCAAAGTTGCAAATTGAGTGAAACTAGTGCCAAAAATTTTATAAGACATAGCAAAACAATTTTTATGTTTTGACCAAGCTCCAAAAATCATTCCATCCTAGGGAAAATATTAGCCAAAGTTAGGAATTGAAATCTGGAAATGTTAAGTTGAACCCAGAATGCCATTTGATACCCATGTGTTCATTTGGCCATAACTCCCACTAGGAAATTCCATTTGAGATGTGCCAACATGATATGGAAACATGATATTTAGGGTTACAACATTGATTCAAACACCTTTATCAAATTTTAAGTATAAAGACCCTAAAAAGAGAGTCAAACATACTGCCCTGAAGTTTGACTATTGCCTTTATAGGATTAAGAGTCCAGGTCAATACAATGATCATATCTCACTACACCAAGCTTGAAAAATTATGAAATTGTACCTGGGAGTCCCTAAGACATAGAGGAACAAATTTTATGAAGGAACCTAAGTCTAAAAATGACCATAAAATGATCAAATGACTGGTCAAATTTTATTGAACAGAAATTGCCAATTCTGGACAGCTTAGAGGCAAATGGACCAATTATGGTATTTTGACCATAACTTGAGTTCTATAACCCCAAATTGAGTGATTCAAACACTAAAATTCAAGTTTAAACATAGAGGAGCAATTGTTATGAAGGAAGTGTGATCAGATAGACATCCTAACCTAGCCAAATTCCTAGATAAATTTAATACATCAAAATGAACCTAAAGAAAGGTTCATGGAAAAATGCTATACATGATAATTAAAATACTCATAAGGCTGATTAAATATTAAAAATGATATGAATATATAAATTGGGACTAATGTCTTATTAATATGAAATTAATGGTACCACTGAACAGTTTAATATGAAATTAATGGTACCACTGAACAGTACTAGAAATTAGTGACAGTGAATAGTACTAAAATAATTAAAAATATTTTATTGCTTAGAGTATACCTAGACTTATTTATTTAGTTTGGATAAATTGATATACCAATTAGGGACTACAGATAGTAGTAATGCCTACCAAGAAAATCATGAACTGATAATATATGTCTGGTATGATTGTTCTACAGGCTATATGCCTACTTACTGGCCATTTTGCCTACTTTAATGCTGGCTTTACAAGCCCGACAATGGGTCTCGTGCCCGACAGCTGGTCTCGTGCCTGACAGATGTATACAGGGTAAACATATGGTTGTCTAACCCATATACTCCCATGTATCCAGCTCTTATAGTCTGTTATAGGTTTCTTGGACATTGAAAATGATTAATTAAGATTGAATATACAATAATTAAACAGAAAAGATCCCGATAAATTAAATTGTTCCCAAAGTGTAATAAAAATTTAAAAGACACAGAAATTATGAATTTGCCATTATTATTTAAATTATTTAGTATTTGTTATTATAAATTATGCACCACTAAGCGTTATGTTTAGCGTGTTGGTTTTCCATCACGTAGGTATTAGAGACCAGTCCGAGCATTCGCAGCAGCAGCCGCCACAGTAGTGTTCTGACTGCAGTTGACCAGATCTATATACAGTTCAGAGTTCACCTCACCGGTCTTTTATATTTTGGTAGGGTCCATGTATAGACTAGTATTTTGGTTCATTATGTTTAGTCATGATGTAATTACTAGTTTATGATGTATTTCATTTTGGACTTGTAATTAAACTTGAGATTGAAATGAAAACTTGTAATTTATTATCTATGAATTTCCATATGAATGCAATAGATAATACTTCATTTTGAGATCTCATAAATAGTTGTGAATGATATGATAAAAGGGAATATGATATGAAAATGTGTGAGATGACTATAAATATGTTAACAGGTGATGTGGAACCCGCCAGATGCTAATAAAACAGGGGAGGCTTTGTCCGGGTCTCCACAGAAATAAGTTATAAAGAAAAAAAAAATTCTACACATGGATTACTACTTTTAAATGATATTAAAAGTTTACAATAGATATGATAAAAATAAGATAGAGTGCTCTAACACCGAATGTGACACTTCTTGCTCTGCTATACAGTAGAAGGGTAAGGGGCGTCACAAATTAAGCCTTCACCAAACTTGCAATGCATGTATTCTGTCTTCGTTATACTTAACTTAAAGCCCTTTAACTCTAGAGTACTTCTCCAAAGCTCTAGCTTTCTATTGACTCCTTTTCGCGTTTTATCTATCAGAACTCTATCATCTGCGAACATCATGCACCAAAGGATACACATGCTCTAGCTTTTTATTGTCAGTTGCTGTTTGTTGGTCCTTATGGTTGAGTCCTTTGCTTACGAGACTACACATGCCATCTTGGTGGTTGTCTCTGAACCTCTAGGCTGTGGAAGTGGACTGCAGCGAGTCTAGAAGGTTTGTGACACTTGAAGACCACCTAAGTGCGACATTTTAGAAGACCATCAATCCATTACTAATTTTTCACACCTTTTCATTTTCATTTATTCTTGTCCATATCAGTTAATCATTATGTCTGTCATATGGTCAGGTTGTATCATACCTATTACTCTCATTTGGTATACTCGGTTGGGGGTCTTCAAACCTATTGAGGGTATTGCATCCTGCGTTTTTATAGATCACAAGCCAGTACAACTTTGCATTCATTAAAATCGCATACTCTGCGTTTTCACCCTTTTTTTTTTCATCAAATACATCTCCTTTTTTTTAGAATGTGTAATATTTTTTTTGTTCAATTTCATATTGTAGAGAATGTTTATATTAAAATGTCATGAACTGTGGTAACAGTACAAAGAATTGAATGGAGATTTGAGTCTCACACGGAGGGAGCAGTGGGGCTTTTGTTTTCTAATTTTTTGGTCATACTTCGTTAATGGAGCGTTGATAAACAAATTTCCCTTGCAAATTTGACCTCTGCTTTGAATTCATAGGGCTTATGTGCTGTAAATTTCCATCTGTCTGTTTCTAGGTTTAGCCTTGCGGGACCGTCTTATGCTTGTTTAGTCTCTTCTGATTCTAACTAGGGCTTGTTTGGTATTATTGTTAAAATTGTTATTAAGAAAATTATTTTTTAAAATATACTAGTTAGAGAGTATTAAAAAATAATTTAAAATTAATTTTAAAAAATTTTAGTTATAAGAATATTAAAATAATAATAATAGTTTTTTTTTTGAATTATTATTTTTTAATAATATTTAAAGTGGTATTTTTATTAAAAAAGTAGTTTGGTCTTCCAAACTCCCACTCGTTGATTCCTTTAGAGCTTAGAAAATTAAGCAGACCTTTGCTATATATGTGTAACGGGTTCTGATTGAGAGATTTTGAGATTCAAACGCAGAGATTTCATTAGAGATATTTTCAACTATTTTTCTAGTTTTTGTTGTGTTTTAAATATTCTTTTTCTTACCAAAAAGAAAAAGTCAATTATAAGACAAAGGTACCTACTGTAATTCGTAACTCATAAAATCATTATAAATATGATTAAACTAATTATGCAAAGATATACGCGTGGGCATTAGTGTTAGGCAGTAAAGAAATAGGTGACACTGATAACTCACAGGAAGTTTCATCTATTTTTGGAGAAATCATTTAAAATGAACATCCCAATATTGAAAACAGTCACGTTAATTCTGTCCTTTTATATAGGAAATACTATCCAATTACAGTTTTAAACAAAATTGAAATCAGACATTTATTTAAAGACAACGTTCAAAGCAATTAAATCAAATCCTTGGCGGAGCAATTCAATCCCTAATTTCATGATCCACCTTTTCATTTTTGAATCTCTAATTTCTCTGGTTTTGAATGGCGAGGAGAACATTTAAGTTGCAAATAGCTTCTTGTGGTAATTCGAGTGTACATAAAATATCGGCTGCTCCTTAGAGTTTAATGCATTTTTCCTTGTCATTGGATTGCCCACTCAGTTTGTACAAAGAGCTTCGTGCTGATGTTTGCAGATACTAAAGCTATAATCCTATAAATACTAAAGCTATAATCCAACCACCGAACAGCGGGAACAAGCAGAAGTTGAAGCCAAGATGTGAACAAAACGAAGCAAATTAAATGGAAAGAGAAGATGAATGAATACAACGGCGAGGGGAAAGCGACAGGATTGGAGTGGAAGACAAAACAAGACTGAAATCTCATATAAAGGAAACCTAATGGAGAATCCTTGATCTGTTCTGTTGACATTTATTTTTCCCCAAAATCACAAGACGTGCCATTTTGTTATTATGAGGTGGTTTAATTCAAATAAATTTCATAATATATTATGCAATTGCATTGAATTCCATATATCACTTGTTTAGGTTATAAAAAAATTTAAAATTAAATTATAAAAATTAAATTTCATAAATTTAGTAATAACTAAAATCATTTCCGCATCTAGATTAACTTCTCAATTCATTCACCTAGCAAAATCAAGTTCAGAGTGCCGCCTTTCTCCAATCCCTTTCATTTTCCTTCAAATTTGATAAAATTTGAAGCAAATTTCACACTTCAAATAAGATAATAAATTTTTTTAGATTAAAATTAGGCATATTCGTCGTAGACACACCTTCTTTCCACTACACTCTTACCTTTCTTCCCCTTCCCTCTCCTGACTTTCCAGGGTTTTGTAGGACCACTAGAAATACCCCAATCTTAAATTTTAATCTTCCAAAAATCACACAGAAAGCAAACAGCCACCAATGATCAAGGCAGAATGAACAAGTAATTTGAGAGATGACTAACAAAACGTTTTCATGTAGAATCAAATTTTAGATAGAGACCCACATAATACATAAATTACATATTTGTATTACCACAATACCTAATGAGAACAAGAACAAGTATGTTCTGGGACATTGCCAAAAGCCAACTTATAGCTGCGTTCCCATGTATCTTCAGGTGATGCTTCTGCATGAGGAACATGACGAGGATTTTTCTCTCTTTTGTCTCCTTTTATCTGCTTTAATGCATGCTTAAGGGCAGGCAACAAAGCCTCCATGCATTCTGCAACCGCATTAGGATTTCCAGGCATATTGATAATCTGAATATACAGTAACAAACGATACTCCCATCAACAGACAGCAAATGACAGAACTCAGATTGCCAGAAACACTAATAATGAAAAGCTTGCCAATCATGCAAAGGATATTCCATTTCTTTGTATGCACATATGTTGCCGAGCAGGCAAGGGTTTTTCTCTAAATTCACTAACATATAACTGGATCCTTACCCATCATGGCACGAATTATTCTACTAAATTAAAGAGAGAGAGAGAGAGAGAGAGAGAGAGAAAAAAAAAAAAAAACCTTCCCTGTCATGCTGCCATTTAAAATATTAACAAAGCGGCACACTGTCTTACCAGTGTTGACCCTCTTATTCCTGCCGCTGCACGTGACAACATAGCAAATGGTGTCACCTGTTTTAGAAGAAGAAACAGGAAAGAATTTTTTTAGCAGAATGTCAAATAACTTAGCAGGCAGCAGTTAGCTCCAGTCAATTTCTTCAATATATAATCCAGCGACTGAAGATTTATTAAGATGTGCATAAGTGAAGTCCTTTGGCATTCCATATCAAGTATAAAAGAGAGAGAAGAAACTAAATGACACATTAAGCACAGCCCACAAGGACAAAACTACTTGAATTATGTGCCACACAAGGGACAATGTTTTATTTATATTCAATCTGTTCAGTTGCCTTCTTTTTAAACCCTCCTACAAGAAAGAATTGAAGGTACGCTTGTAGTACAGGCAAACAGATTGAATATGAAGTAAAGTGAACAACAAAAGAGAGAAAGAGAAGGCAATGAAGGCAGCAACAGGTGAAATAAAAATCATATTACCATAGATTATTATTTTAAGATATTGAACTGTTCCAAAAGTAAAATAAAAGTTTCCAAAAACTTGCATTAATGCATAATTAACTGGTCAGTTTTCATAATATAATCATATTGTGAATGCATAAAAATTAGGCAAGTTAAAGAAAAACTCCAAAAGGTTTGGCCTAACATTCTATTTGAACATTTTTCCCCCCATTTTAATTCAACACTGCCATTCTTGAGTTCAACTCGACATTTTGGTCCTTCTATAGATCAAAACAAAATCATTTTAATCATAGTAGCAACATTTTTGGACCTAGTTTTAGCCAATAACGGACCACGGCATTGATATTGAAATAGAGGGGACCAATGCGTATAATGGGCCAAACACCAAGGAGTTTGACTGCAACTCTCTCAGCTCAAGCAATATTCTATCTCTACATCCACTGGTACATAAAAGTTAGACATTTACATGGTACTAAATACAAATACAAAGTAAAACACAGAAACATGATAACAGTGAAGGTTTAATCATTCTGCTTAAAATACCATTTCCAATTCCGTTGTATATAAAGTTAGACATTTACAAGGTATTAAATGCACATACAAGTAAACCTCAGAAACATGATAAAAGTGAAGGTTTAATCATTCTACATAAAATACCATTTCCTATTCCCTTGTATACAATGATCAGCACAAAATCAAGTATTAAATCCTTGCTAAGATAAATCAGTGCTTTGTTTCATACCCGAATAAATATAAAACGAAATTTATTTGATTTTGTAATAACATTGTCTCATCAGATGTCAATTTCCAATATTCTTTTAATTAGTCAAGGATCTACACAAACAAAGAGGATGAGAACCACAAAATATATACAATAGTGACATTGTTACTACCTTTAAACTCTCTTGCATCATGACATACAAAAGGCCAGGTGTTTCCCTCTCAATCAACTCCTTTGTTGCTTCAGGAGTCACATCTCTTGGGGTGAAGCCAGTGCCACCTTCATCAAGAAAATAAAATTAGAAAGAGGAAATGAAGCAGGACCTTCTACTAGAGATTTTAAGTCTACATATTTTAGAAAGAAATTAAGGAAATTTAATTAAGTAGTATTTTATTTATTTAGGAGTTTGTATTGCTTTTATATTCCTAATTAGTGTTGGTTTAGTATCTGAGTATCTCTTCTTTTGGGATTCCTAATCCTAATAGTAGTAGGACACTTATTAATCTAATAACATAGTTATCAAAGGCTCAAGGCGCACCAAGGCGCTAAGGTGTCTTGGAGCCTAGGCGCAAGGCGCAGGCGCGCGCCCGAGCGAGCCAAGGCGCAAAAATAAAAAAAAAATAAAAATTAAAAAAATTATAATTATGCTATCACACCTCAAGTAACATAAAACTACATAATAATAAATAACAAATATGCAAGTAATAATAAGTTTATAATCCAAAAGAGGTAAAAATAAACTACTAAAAGTTAAAAACACTAATAAACTAGTAAACTACTAAATGTTCAATCCACATCAATAGAAATATCAAAATCCTCTTCATCTTTTTCATCTTCTTCATCATCTGCTGGAAAAAATGGAAAATTGCAACTGCTGGAACAGTGCAAAAACAGAGAGAGCATGGCATTGGCAGCCAAAAAAAATTGCAGAAGAAGAAAGTGCAGTGCAGAAACAGTGTAAGAGAGAGAGAGAGAGAGAGAGAGAGCCTGTTAGCACAAAAAAAAAAGAAAAAAAAAGATGCAAAAGAAGAAAGTGCATTGCATTGCAGGAACAGTGCAGGAAAGAGAGAGAGAGAGAGAGAGAGAGAGAGAGAGCATGGCAGCCCAAAAAAAAAATGAAGCAGAAAAAGAAAGTGCAGCACAGGAAAGGGAGAGAGAGAGCATGGCACTGGCAGCAAAAAAAAAAAAAAAAAGTAAGAAAAAAATGCAGCACAGGAAACATGGGAAGAGAGAGAGAGAGAGAGAGAGAGAGGGAGAGGAGAAGAAGAAAAAGAAGAAGAAAACAATAGCAAAACCATAAAATTAAAATATACATACCAGGTTTATTTAATCTCTTCCTTCCCTCTTTTTCTTCTTCTTCTTTTTCTTCTTTTTTTCCTTTTTGCTGGTTGCTGGTCTGGAGTCTGGACAAGCTTTAAAAAAAAAACCTAGCTTATATATCCAGCGCCTTGACTCACTGGGGTGCGCGCCTCGGTGCGCCTTGCCTCTCCTGGGGCGCCTGAGGCGCACCTTTGATAACAGTATTTAATAATACCCATGCATCCAATTATTTTAAGAGAGCTTATTATTATTATTATTATTATTATTATTATTATTGACAATTGAGAATTAATAAAACAAAATAAGAAACACTAAACTAACACTAATTAGGAATACTAAAGCAACACACATTCCTAAATAAATAAAATACTACTTAATTAAATTTCCTAAATTTCTTCCTAAAATGTGTACACTTGAAATCTCTAGTAGAAGTTCCTGCATCATTCCCCTTGTTTGAAAAGAACTCGACTCCAAAAAGTTGAACTGCAAATGAGAATCCAAGAGAGAAGGATCCAAAGTTTGAAATTCTTCCTTAGTAATCCAAGTAGCCTCAGAATTGGAACAACCTAATAACTAGTCCTTACAGTGGCGAGGATTAGGGTAAAAACAAGAAAGACAACAGGTGAAGGAAGAAAAGCTCACAAAGAAAGCCAAAAAATTCAGATTGTATTCTCTCGTCAATTTTGATCGGCAAAATGGATCCAAAGGTGCTTTGATACCAAATTGATGGACTAGTTTTTAGTCCATAGATATTTGTGTATCTAAGTATTTTAAAAGAGCTTATTATGATTATTATTGACAATTGAGAATTTTATTCCTTTTCCCTTTGATTGTTCTATTGGTTCTACATCAAAAAAAAAAATGCTCAAGACAACGAAAATAAGAAATAAAAAATAGGCAAGCTACAGAATGCAAGAAGCTCACCCAGGGTAAGGATGAGATCCATTTTATCGATATCACTCCATCTCTGCAAAACATCTTTGATTTTGATTACATCATCTGCGACAACAGCCATTGAAACTACTCTTGCCCCTCCTAACTTCTCTGATGACGAATTTACAACTGATACTGCTCTAGGTCCACTGCAAATGATTATTTATACATCATAGTGCTTAGATCCATAAACAGAACTGTTAACAAATTCAGTCAGCTCAAATAAGGACTTCCATTCCCTAAAGTATTAAAAACAACAACATCATCATCATCATCATCATCATCATCATCATCATCATCATCATCATAATAATAATAATAAATCATTATAATTATTATTATTATTTCACTATTTAAAAATGGAATTAATTATAAAACAAGGATTTATTAGAAGCCACACATTGATTTTCTGATAGGAGAATTCAAGTAAAGCAATCCAGAGGATTCCACAACATATTTCAACATTACTTAATTGAGTATGCTGCATGTGTCAGGATCATAAGAGATATTACTTAGCTCAGTGATATGCACAATACGAAGAGGTTTGAGAAAGTTGAAATAAGTCAGTAAGGAGGCAGGAGAGAAAAATAGATTCATAATGAACTATTAAGATTTATAGTAGGATTTCTAGCTAAAAGCCATCAACATGTCCTACGAAGGTATTATGTCAAATGCTGTTGCTAAGTATGTAGTGTTTCTCATTGTTGCAAAGTATGTAGTACTTCTCATGTTTCACTTTAACAAGGAGCAATATCAACTCCGCTATTTTGTTTTAGCATCCACTGTGTGACCTCTCTGAAATTATTATTCAAAAAGGTGTATCTAGATGCACAACATGTATGATTTGCAACCCCCCCGCCCCCCAACCACAAAACAAATAATAATAATAATAATAATAATAATAATAATAATAATAATAATAATAATAATAATAGATTTGCAGATACAGCCATCTCAGTGTAGAAAATGAAACGAGCTTAACAAATGTGACTACCAAGACCATTGCTTTCATTCACAAGCACAGTCACTGTGCAACAGAAATGGGCCTTCATGGATTAAAAATGGCAGCCAACTTGGAAATTTTACTTCAATGATATATAATACTTCAAATTTTGATAACCTTTATCCAACATATAAACTTGTTTTTGTTTGACTTCTTATTTAAGTATTTTTCGACTAATATCTCTAACCACGTAAGTGAAGATAGCATAATATACATATAAAAATTTAAAGAACACAATCAACCATTGAGCAGCTATTGCTTTAAGGAAGAAGAGAAAAAAAATTGTAAATAACTTTTTGACAAAATGCAACAGTCAATAAATAATGGCTATAACAGTTGATGACATCTGTAATAGCGATTGAAGTGGTTGTGTTATGTAATGACCTATACATAGCTGTAGCTCAAAATACTATTTCACATCACTTTTTTATTAATCCATGACCATCAGGACAGTAAATAGCATAATGTTGCAGAGCATTCACCATTTCCACATCTTACTATGATGAGGAACATCAACTCTGTTTTATCACTTTGGCATCCATAAAGTCACCCTTTTAGAAATATTAAACCAAAGAGATGTATCGAGATGCATTCGCTCTGAAAATAAACTTTTCTATTATCCATTTTGATAAGGAATGGAAAACAAATCTATCTATATATTATATACTATGGTTTTAAAGCTAAGAGAAAGTGGAAGTTTCTCTAATTTTATGACACCTCATCTAATTTATTAATTTTGATGATTGATTTCAAATTGGTCATTGTTGGAATCCCTTGATTTTAGGAACACAGATTATTAGCATTAATTGTATTTTCCTATTGTAATTAGCTTCCTATTTTTTAGTTTTCTATTTAGGTCTGGTTCTTTGTATATAAATAGGAGCCTTATATATCATTTTTATCATTAAGAAAAATACAAAGAAAATGCCCTTAAATATCAATTTCTTTCATCATGGCATAAGAGCATTCGATTTATTAAGACGGGCTTTAGTACTATTCATTGATAGTGTTCATGCACACCATCCATCAGTACTATTCATGGATATTGTTCATGCGCATTGTTCACCGACATTGTTCACAACAAGTGGACCTTTTTCCAGCATTTTTTAATTGTTCCTCATGTGTTGAGCCTCTATACAGCTCTTGTCCTTGACCTAGCCACAAGCAAATATGTATGTTAAGATATGTACCATAAATAGCTAGGATATGTGTATCTGTAGTGATTGTATGAATATATTTAAGTGCTAGAATCGTGGCTATAATTACGTATTTAATTAGGATTGTATTTCCTATTTAGTTGTCCTGTACAGATTATAAATTGATACCATTGGCTTGAGGGAATAATCAAGCTCTTCAATCATTCTCAATATTCTTCTTCTGTTCTATTTTCTCACATGGTATCAAAGCCCTCGGTGGGTCTGATTTGAAATCTGAAACAAAGTCCTCATAGGGAGAAACTTTTCCTCTTTTTCCGGGCAATTTTTAGGAGTCCGTGGCTGTCACAGCCTAGCCTAGTGGATTACCCATCCCAGGATCAGTCTCAACCACGCTGGTCCCGTCATCTGTTTCTCACTTTTTTGTCACTACCTCTTCATACAGTAGGCTTCTGATGTATTTCTGAGCAACATTTCAGTGTGCTTCTCTTGCCAACATGTCTGAGATTGAGGAGTCCTCCAATACAGCCTCCAACACAGGTTCTGAGATTCTCACATCCATATCCAACACAGGTTCTGAGATTCTCAAACCTATATTTTCTTTCATTGGTAATTCACCAGTTATTATACTGTTAAATTAGTAGGAAGTCAAAATTATATGTCTTGGGTTGCATCAGTGAAATTATGGTTTATGGGGCAAGGGTATGATGACCACCTAGTTAAAAATGCCATAGATATAGCTTTAACAAATAAAGCTAATTGAACTAAGATTGATGCTCAATTATGTAGTCTCTTATGGCATTCTCTAGACCCAAAATTACTTAATATTTTTCAGTCTTGCAAAACCTGTTGCAAAGTCTGAACTAAGGCGAAAACCTTATATACAAATGATGTGCAGCATAGTTATAAGATAGTATCAGATATGGTTCATCTACAGCAAAATCAACAAGATATGTCTAGTTATTTGGGACAGGTAGAATCACTGAAAGATGAATTTAGTTCTATCATGCCATGTACTGATAATATTTCTGAGCAACAGCGAGACAGGTTCTTCATGGTTTTGGCATTTATTAGGCTAAGACCTGACCTTGATTCTGTTAGAGACCAAATATTAACTAGTCCGGTTATTCCCACTCTAGAGGATGTGTCTGCCAGGCTTCTACATATCTCACTCAATAAAAATAATTTATCCGGAATTGAATCTTCAGTTTTAGCTGCACAAAATGAAAATCAATCGAGACAGGGTATTTATCAGAGAGGCAAGGGTAAAAGGCTCCATTGCACTTATTGTGATAAGAGTAATCACACTCGAGACACTTGTTGGGCCCTTCATGGTCGACCACCACACCCCATTCAGTCAAATAATGTGGTCCGATCAACTGCTCATATGGCTCAATCCGGTGAAAATGTTATTCTTCCATTACCTGATAGAAAAGTGTTATGGAAAGTCAATCACTATATTATTTCTCTGTATATTCTGTATTCTGTATTCCTATTTAGGATTTCTTATTTAGGATTTCTTCCTAATTAGTAGAACACAATTATAGGAATCAATTGTATATATATATCCATGTACATTAATTAAAATTAAAGGAGAATCATCTCTTTCTACATGATATCACAGCAGGTCATCTATCTAGGGTGACTATTTGTTCTCACCACCCAGCTAAGGAGAGACCTTGGCTTCCGACCGGCCGTCCCCTCTAATCCGATAGCCGGAATCCAAGCGCGTGAGGCTCACGCGCCTAACTCAGGTTCTTGCCGTTTCTTCACTCGCCGGCCGGTAGAGGTGCGTCTACTGGCCGATGGAGGTGCGTCCGCCGGCCGTTTCGACTCCGATCAGCTTCGCCGACGTCACCTTAACCCCCTTATTCCACCATTGTGTGCTGTTGTCTGATCCAATACACCATTAAAAGACTTCTGAGGTTTGGCTCTCAGATCCTATTTCGGTATTTGCTTGATTTGTGATTTTGGGTTATTTTGCGGCTGTAAGCACTTTAGATTAGCGTTTCGGTTAGTTTTCTTTATCTCAACAAATGGCAGACAATAAGAACGTTATTTCTGATGTGATTCCAGTGATGACTAAGATCACGAAACACAAACTTAATGGTTCGAATTACCTGAAGTGAAGTAAGACTGTTAGAGTTTATTTGTGTTATGGAAAGTCAATCATTATATTATTTCTGTGTATATTCTGTATTCTGTATTCCTATTTAGGATTTCTTATTTAGGATTTCTTCCTAATTAGTATAACACAATTATAGGAATCAATTGTATATAAATACCCATGTACAGATTAATTGAAATCAATGAGAATCATCTCTTTCTACATCCCTTTCTACATGGTATCAGAGCAGGCCATCTAGGGTGACTATTTGTTCTCACCACCCAGCTCAGGAGAGACCTTGGCCGCCGACCGGCCATTTCGATTCCGATCAATATTGCCAGCGTCGCCTCAATCCCCTCATTCCACCACTATGTCTTTGTTCGATCCAAGACACCATTAAAGGACTTCGAGGTTTGGCTCTCGATCCTATTTCGTATTTACTTGATTTGTGATTTTGGATTATTTTGTTGTCACAAGACTTTGGATTAGCGTTTGGTTAGTTTTCTTTGTCTCAACAAATGGCGGATAATAAGAATGTTATTTCGATGTGATTCCGATGATGACTAAGATCACGAACACAAACTTAATGGTTCAAATTACAGGTGGAGTAAGGCTGTTAGGGTCTATTTGCGTAGCATTGATAAGGATGATCACCTTACTAAAGATCCACCTCGATGATACACAACAAACTTGGCTAAGGGAGGACGCTCGGTTGTTTTTGCGGCTTGAACTCGATTCACGGTGAGGTAATTAGTTTAATTAATCACGTGAATTTGTTAAAGAATTGATGGATTACTTAGATTTTCGTATTCGTAAAGGGAATATCTCGTATTTATGATGTTTGTAAGGCATTCTACCGTCTTTGAGAAAGAGAATAAGTCTCTCACGGCTTATTTTATAGATTTTAAACGGGTATATGAGGAACTTAATGTATTGTTGCCTTTTAGTTACGATGTGAAAGTTCAAGAGCCCAACAGAGCAATCGGTGTTATGAGTTTTCTTGCAGCCTTCCTTCAGAGTATGAGATCGCTAAATCTCGAATTCTTTCGATTCGAGATTTCCTCTTTGCATGAAACATTCACACGGGTCCTTCGTGCAGAGTACCCAATCTTCACACTGCCAAGAGTGCTCTTATTAGCCGTAATCCAAATGGACAACAGGGTAATAGAAGAGGAAGTAGAGGAGGAATTACAGCATGAAGTAATGGCGTAATGGAGAGGCTAGTTCTAATCAGGACTCAAGAGGAGTCATTTGTTATTATTGTCATGAGCACGCCATACAAAATATAATTGTCCGCAACTTCAGAGGAAAAATCGGCGATCACAGGATGGCAAATATGGCGTGAGAGGATTCTACGGTATCTTCCTCCGAGAAAAGCTTTTGGTATCTGCAGGATTTTGCACGCTTTTCCCGATGTCGGCATCTCTAAAGCCTACCAGTTCCCCTATCATCTGCGATCATTGATCGAGTAAATCCACTACATGCCTTGTGTCTTCCTCATCCAAATGGGTTATTGATTCGGTGCAACAGATCACATGAAAGTAATTCTAGTCTTACATCTACTTTTCAGTCTAATCCCACTTCCTCTACTGTTACTTTAGCTGATGGTTCTACTTCTTGTGTCATGGGTTCTGGAACTGCGAATCCGACTTCATCAATTTCTTTGTCATCTGTTTTGTGTCTACCAAATTTCTCTTTTAATCTACTTTCTGTTAGTAAACTTACTCGTACCTTAAATTGTTCTGTTTCCTTTTTTACGATCGGTGTTTGTTTGAGGATCTTACGACGGCGCATTATTGGTAGAGGACGTGAGTCGTGGTCTCTACATTACGGAAAATAATGTACCGCGATCGCTTGTTTGCTCAAAGATCGTAACACCTCTTGAAGCTCATTGTAGATTGGGTCATCCTTCTTTGTCTACCATGAAGAAGTTGTGTCCTCAGTTTCAGTCTTTATCAGTACTAGAATGTGAGTCGTGTCAGTTTGCAAAACATCATCGTTTGCCTTCTGTGTCTAGAGTCAATAAACGGGCTTCATCCCTTTTGAGTTAGTTCATTCTGATGTTTGGGGTCCTTGTTCTGTTACTTCTAAAACTGGATTTCGTTATTTTGTTACTTTTGTTGATGATTACTCTCGTGTTACCTGGTTATATTTAATGAAGAATCGTTCTGAGTTGTTTTCTATCTTTTGTGCCTTTTGTAATGAAATCAAAACTCAATTTAATATTTCTATGCGCATATTAAGAAGTGACAATGCTAAAGAATATTTTTCAGCACAATTTCAGTCTTACATGACACAAAATGGCATTCTTCATCGTCTTCTGTGTGGATACCCCATCCCAAAATGGCGTGGCCGAAAGAAAAAATCGGCATCTTCTTGAGGTAACTCGTGCTCTTCTTTTTCAGATGAAAGTTCCTAAACACTTTTGGGCGGATGCAGTTTCTACGGCATGTTTTTTTATCAATCGTATGCCATCTTCTATCCTTAATGGGGATATTCCTTATCGCTTTGTTCCCTACAAAATCTTTGTTTCTGTTGAACCCCGTATTTTTGGTTGTACTTGTTTTGTACGTGATGTTCGTCCATGAGTTACTAATTTGGATCCAAATTCTCTCATTTTTTTCTTCCTTGGGTACTCCAGATTCAAAAAGGGTACATTGTTTCTCTCCTACTCTTAATCATTATCTTGTTTCTGCAGATGTCACATTTTTGAGTCCACTCCATTTTTTCTCAATCATCTGTGTATGAGAGTCAGGGGGAGGAGGATGATATATTAATATATCCTGCCCAATCAATGTGTAGTCCTCTCTCACAGCCTGTTTGTTCTGTGGATAGACCTACTCGGCGTCCCGTTGTTGATGTGTATTCCAGGAGATTGGAGATTCGACTCGGATCCTCCACCGGCTACTTCGTTGGGAGATCTTGTACCTCATCGATCATGATTACGATCTAGATTTACCCATTGCTCTTCGTAAAGGTAAACGTTCATGTACTTACCCTATCTCTTCTTTTGTTTCTTATAATCAATTGTCTACTTGTTCTATGTGTTTTGTTAATTCTTTAGACTCTGTTCCTATCCCTAATCTGTTGGTGAGGCCTTTGTCTCATCCCGGGTGTGTCTTGCTATGAAAGAAGAAATGGAGGCTTTAGATGCTAATGGTATATGAGAACTGTTGCCTTCGCCCACTGATAAGAAAGCTATTGGTTGCAAATGAGTATTTACAGTAAAGGTAAATCCTGATGGTTCTGTGGCTAGGTTAAAAGCACGCCTTGTAGCAAAAGGATATGCTCAGACATATGGGGTTGATTACTCTGACACTTTTTCTCCTGTAGCTAAACTTACTTCTGTTCGCTTGTTTATCTCTTTAGCAGCTACATATGATTGGCCCCTGCACCAATTGGATATCAAGAATGCTTTCCTTCATGGTGATCTTCAAGAGGAGGTGTATATGGAGCAACCACCTGGGTTTGTTGCTCAGGGGGAGTTGGGTAAAGTTTGTAGGCTTCGAAAGTCTCTTTATGGCTTGAAACAAAGTCCTAGGGCCTGGTTTGGGAGATTCAGTGAAGCAGTACAGGAATTTGGTATGCAAAAGAGTAAGTGTGATCACTCAGTATTTTATAAGCAATCTGAGGATGGTCTAATTCTCCTGGTAGTCTATGTGGATGACATTATCATCACTGGGAGTGACTCTGCAGGTATTTCATCTCTTAAAACCTTCCTCCAAACCAGTTTGGACCAAAGACTTGGGATTATTAAAGTATTTTTTGGGTATTGAAGTTATGAGAAGTAAGAAGGGTATTTTCTTGTCTCAAAGAAAATATGTCATCGATCTATTGACAGAGACAGGAAAATTAAGTGCTAAGCCTTGTAGTGCACCAATGACTCCAAATTTACAAATCATAGCGAGGATAGTGAGTTGTTTGAAGATCCAGAGAGATACAGAAATTGGTAGGAAAATTGAACTACCTTCTTGTCACTCGTCCGACATTGCTTATGCCGTTAGTGTGGTAAGTCGGTTTATGTCTTCCCCAACCTGTTGCTCATTGGGAAGCCTTGGGACAAATCTTGTGCTATCTGAAGGAGCTCCAGGAAGAGGTTTGTTATATGGTAATCATGGGCATTTGAATGTTGAATGTTTTTGAGATGCCGACTAAATTTGGATCTAAGGTTGATAGGAAGTCAACTACTGGATATTGCGTTTTTGTTGGAAGAAATTTGGTGTCTTGGAAAAGCAAGAAGCAGAGTGTAGTTTCTCGATCTAGTGCTGAATCCGAATACAGAGCCATGGCACAATCAGTATGTGAGGTAATGTGGATATTTCAATTACTAGATAAGACAGGTTTAAGACCCCCAACTCGCGAAATTGTGGTGTGATAATCAAGCTGCTCTCCATATTGCTTCTAATCCGGTATTTCATGAGCGGACCAAACATATTGAGATTGATTGTCACTTTGTTCGTGAAAAGATTCAACAACAGATCATCTCAACAGGACATATCAAAACTGGAGAGCAGTTAGGAGATATTTTCACAAAAGCTCTGAATGGAGCTAGGATTGACTACATTTGTAACAAGTTGGGCATGATTAACATCTATGCTCCAACTTGAGGGGGAGTGTTATGGAAAGTCAATCATTATATTATTTCTGTGTATATTACGTATTACGTATTCCTATTTAGGATTTCTTATTTAGGATTTCTTCCTAATTAGTATAACACAATTATAGGAATCAATTGTATATAAATACCCATGTACAGATTAATTGAAATCAATGAGAATCATCTCTTTCTACATCTCTTTCTACAATTTGGGTAGCATTGATAAGGATGATCTCCTTACTAAAGACTCACCTACTGATAATACACGGCAAACTTAGCTAAGGGAGGATGCTCAGTTGTTTTTGCAGCTTCGGAACTCGATTCGCAGTGAGATAATTAGTTTAATTAATTGCTGTGAATTTGTTAAAGAATTGATGGATTACTTAGATTTTCTGTATTCTGGTAAAGGAAATATCTCCCTTATTTATGATATTTGTAAGGTATTCTACCGTGCTGAGAAAGAGGATAAGTCTCTCACAGCTTATTTTATGGATTTTAAACAGATATATGAAGCAACTGGCTGTTATGAGTTTTCTTGCAGGCCTTCCTTCACAGTATGAGACTGCTAAATCTCATATTCTCTCCAGTTCTGAGATTTCCTCTGTGCATGAAACATTCACACGGGTCCTTCATACAAAGAGTACTCAATCTTCACAGCCTGCCAGTAGTGCACTTATTAGCCGTAATCCAAATGGACAACAGGGTAATAGAAGAGGAAGCAAAGGAGAAATTATAGGCAACAGAGGTAATCAACGTAATGGGGAGGCTAGTTCTAATCAGGACTCAAAAGGAGTCATTTGTTATTATTTCCATAAGTCTGGCCATACAAAATATAATTGTCCGCAACTTCAAAGGAAAAATCAGCGATCACATATGGCAAATATGGCAGCAAAGGATTCTACAGCATCTTCCTCTAAGAAAATTGTTTTGGTATTTGCAGAGGATTTTGCACAGTTTTTTCAGTATCAAGCATCTCTAAAGCCTACCAGTTTTCCCTGTCACTGCGATCGCTGAGTCAGGTAAATCCACTACATGCCTTGTGTCTTCCTCATCCAAATGGGTTATTGATTCTAGTGCGACAGATCACATGACAGGTAATTCTAGTCTTCTATCTGCTTTTCAGTCTAATCTCACTTCCTCTACTATTTAGCTGATGGTTCTACTTCTTGTGTCCCCGACTTCGTCAATTTCTTTGTTATCTGTTTTGTGTCTACCAAAATTCTCTTTTAATCTACTTTTTGTTAGTAAACTTACTCATACCTTAAATTGTTCTGTTTCTTTTTTCCTAACCAGTGTTTGTTTCAGGATCTTACGACGAAGCAGATTATTGGTAGAGGACGTGAGTCAGGTGGTCTCTACATTCTGGAAAATCATGTACCACGATCGCTTGCTTGTTCCAGTACCTTAACACCTCTTGAAGCTCATTGTAGATTGGACCATCCTTCTTTGTTTACTATGAAGAAGCTGTGTCCTCAGTTTCAGTCTTTATCAGTACTAGAATGTGAGTCGTGTCAGTTTGCAAAGCATCATCGTTTGCCTTCTGTGTCTAGTCAATAAACGGGCTTCACACCCTTTTGAGTTAGTTCATTCTAATGTTTTGGATCCTTGTTCTGTTACTTCTAAAACTGGATTTCGTTATTTTGTTACTTTTGTTAATAATTACTCTCGTGTTACCTGGTTATATTTAATGAAGAATCGTTCTGAGTTGTTTTCTATCTTTTGTGCCTTTTGCAATGAAATCAAAACTCAATTTAATATTTCTGTGCGCATATTAAGAAGTGACAATGCCAAAGAATATTTTTCAACACAATTTCAGTCTTATATGATACAAAATGGCATTCTTAATCAGTCTTCCTATGTTGATACCCCATCCCAAAATGGCGTTGCCAAAAGAAAAAATCAACATCTTCTTAAAGTAACTCGTGCTCTTCTTTTTCATATGAAAGTTCCTATACAATTTTAGGCAGATGTAGTTTCTACAGCATGTTTTTTTATCAATCGTATGCCGTGTTCTATCCTTAATAAAGATATTCCTTATGCTGCTCTGTTTCCTACAAAATCATTGTTCCCTATTAAACCCTGTATTTTTTGTTGTACCTGTTTTGTGCGTGATGTTCGTCCACATGTTACTAAATTAGATCTGAAGTCTCTCAAATGTGTCTTCCTTGGGTACTCTCGGCTCCAAAAAGAGTACTGTTGTTTCTCTCCTACCCTTAATCGTTATCTTGTTTTTGCAAATGTCACATTTTTTTAGTCCACTCCATTCTTTCCTCAATCATCTGTGTATGAGAGTCAGGGGGAGGAGGATGATCTCTTAATATATACTGTCCAACCAATGTCCAGTCCTCTCCCACAGCCTGTTCCTTCTGTCTCTAGACATACTCGACCTCCCATTGTTCATGTTTATTCCAGGAGATTGCAGATTCCTGACTCAGATCCTCCACCAGCTACTTCTTTGGGAGATCCTGTACCTCATACTGATCATGATTCTGACCTAGACTTACCCATTGCTTTTCATAAAGGTAAGCGTTCATGCACTTAACCTATCTCTTCTTTTGTTTCTTATAATCAATTATCTTCTTGTTCTTAGTGTTTTGTTACTTCTTTAGACTCTGTTCCTATCCCTAATACTGTTGATGAGACATTGTCTCATCCTGGCTGATGTGATGCTATAAAAGAGGAAATGGAAACTTTAGATGCTAATGGTACATGGAAACTGTTGCTTTTGCCCACTAGTAAGAAAGCTATTAGTTGCAAATGGGTATTTACAGTAAAGGTAAATCCTGATGGTTCTGTGGCTAGGTTAAAAGCACGCCTTGTAGCAAAATGATATGTTCAGATATATGGGGTTGATTACTCTGACACTTTTTCTCCTGTAGCTAAACTTACTTCTGTTCACTTGTTTATCTCTTTAGCAGCTACATATGATTGGCCCCTGCACCAATTAGATATCAAGAATGCTTTCCTTCATGGTGATCTTCAGGAGGAGGTGTATATGAAGCAACCACCTGAGTTTGTTGCTCAGGAGGAGTTGAGTAAAGTTTGTAAGCATCGGAAGTCTCTTTATGGCTTAAAACAAAGTCCTAGGGCCTGGTTTGGGAGATTCAGTGAAGCAGTACAAGAATTTGATATGCAAAATAGTAAATGAGATCACTCAATATTTTATAGGCAATCTGAGGCTGATCTAATTCTCCTGGTAGTCTATGTGGATGACATTGTTATCACTGGAAATGACTCTGCAAGTATTTTATCTCTTAAAACCTTCCTCCAAACCCAGTTTCAGACCAAAGACTTGGGATTGTTAAAGTATTTCTTGAGTATTGAAGTTATGAAAAGTAAAAAGGGTATTTTCTTGTCTCAAAGAAAATATATCCTCGATCTATTGACAGAGACAGGAAAATTAGGTGTTAAGCCTTGCAATGCACCAATGACTCCAAATTTACAACTGTTAGCAGGGGATAGTGAGTTGTTTGAAGATCCAGAGAGATACAGGAGATTGGTAGGAAAATTGAACTACTTTACAGTCACTCGTCCTGACATTGCTTATGCCGTTAGTGTGGTAAGTCAGTTTATGTCTGCCCATGATTACTATTGCTCATTGGGAAGCCTTGGGACAAATCTTATGTTATTTAAAGGGCGCTCTAGGAAGAGGTTTGTTATATGGTAATCATGGGCATTTGAATGTTGAATATTTTTCAGATGCCCATGAACCAACTTAAGGGGAAGTATTGGAATTCCTTGATTTTAGAAATACAAATTATTAGGTATTAATTGCATTTTCCTATTGTAATTAGCTTCTTACTTTTTAGTTTCCTATTTAAGCCTAATTCTTTGTATATAAATAAAAGCCTTGTATATCACTTTTATCATTAAGAAATACAAAGAAAATTCCCTCAAATATTAGTTTCTTTCATCATCATCATCATCATCATCAAATTTTTTGAAACTTTTAATCGTAAATTTTAGTCTATTATGTTTTCCAATTAATAATATATATTAATTATTAAATTATTATAACTATTAGATAGGGTTAACTTTAAAAGTGTTTAAACAAATGTGATTAGGAATTTGTATTTTTTGCTTTCTTTATTAAATATTAAAAAATTTTCTTGATTAATTTGTTGTTCATAGAAAGTGAGAAGAATTTATATAGCTTTTGTAATTTATCTTTCATTTTGTTTGTAGTTATTACTAACAGAAATTTTTCCCATAGAATGATTGTTATTTGGTATAAACTTAATTTGTGCTTCAAATTACAGTTGTTTTCTAAAATTTAATATTTTACGAGAAATATTATTTTGTTTAATGAATAAAATGCTTGGTAATAGATAATAACATATTATAATTTCAATGCATACAGAAAATTGATAGTGTTTTTAAAAATTCATAGTTCTCCCTTATTTTTCGTCACTCTTTTTCTTCAATAACACCACATTAATTTTTAATGAATGTGATTTATATATCGTTTCCAATCTCCTCTTCATGAATCTATGTATTATACTATTAAAAACTTTTTAAAAGATAATATAAAATAAATTCTCAGTAGTTCAAACTTACACAATTATTAATATAATTTTCAAAACAAATTTAACATCAAAATTTTTAAATTCGCACAATTCACGGACTAATGGCTAGTAATGCATAAATAAGTCAACATTAAGAATACCTCATCTAAGTGCAAGAAAAAAAAAAAAGAGTAAAAAGTTTTCACTTTTGGCTGATAAAGACTATACGTTATAATTTTTTATAAGGGCCAGTTTAAAAAATTTTTAAAAAAATAATGAATTATAGTTGTTTTTACAATTCTAGCACAAACTTTAATTCTTATCAATTATATGCAATAACTTTTTTAAAGCATATGACCCTTTGGGCTCATTGTCACTAGTTGAGGTGATGATGTGGTGGTTAACAGAAAAAAAAAATTAAAAGCATAAAATCCACCATTTATCCAATTATGAATTCAATCTCCAAAGAAGTTGCAAAATCTTTGGTGGCACTATCGAAAAACTAACCATTTTCATAAAGCACACATTCATAAGATCCCCCACTGCATCCCCATGGTTCTCGAACCCCCTTAGAGAAATCTGTCTAGAAATACAATCAATTGCATCAATACAACTCTCCTCTACTAAGGAATTGAGAAGGACAAGGTAACCAACGCAATCCAAGTCAAGATCGTGAAATTGCATTTTACCAAAAACAATTGGAGTGCAACTTGTAGTTTCCCAACACAAGGCACCTGTTGTGGACGCATTTGTTGACAAGAATTACCAGCAGTGTGGGAACCTCGGCAAGAGAGATTGAAATGGCGGAATTCACTGGCAGAATTATTCCTTTATAGAGTTTTTATGATATTCCTATTTAGTAGAGTAGTTTCCTTTTAATTGCAAGCCCTAGAAGGAAATTTGTTGTTATTGAGACTCTTTTTATGCGGTGTAGCCTGTGTATAAATGAGGCAGTATTATGTCAATAAAACCAAGCAGATTTCCAATTTTCACGAGGTTTGAGGCTCTCTCTTAATGAGTCCTAAGGTAGTAGAGCTCCCCCTGACAAGTTCTAAAATTCAGTCACCATAGGCTCCTCATGGGGTAGAAATCGCAATAAGGGAAAGGCTTCGGCATTGAAGAAGATTTCGTGGTCAATCTTCCTGTGACGTGATCCCAAACTAATGAACATAACAGCACCCAATTACCAAAGTGCTGAAAAATCCAACTCTAAGATCATTATTAAGAAATTTGAAACCCGTAGAGTTATCAAGGAAATCAAGCATGAGAAACATAAGCTTGGCCTTAGAAAGGATCTTGAAGATGGCAAGGAAGATTGCATGAGTGTAGTTGAACCCATGTTGGCTACCAGCCCAATTGAATAAAGTAAGGCAAGGAGGACATCATTCTTGCCATTGCCATGATAAAGCATCGCCAGAACCAATGACTTAATGAGGCAAAGACCCAATCGCAAGCAAGCTTATCCACCTCATCTTGGGTGCTTAGAATCTCAAAAATCACATCCAAGTATCTAGTGTTTCTGTGCTGGAACCATTCCTTAAAGGATTAGACGTCCTTGGCATTAAAGCTGGGATTGAAATTTGATGTGAAGTGTGTGTTGGGAAGGATAGGTAAGCTACCCTAGAGGCTTATGAATTAAAGTGTGATGCCCAATAAAAGATGACTGAGATGGCTAGAAGACTGCAATTGAATTGGATTCTTAGCTCATCGTTATTGCTTTTGAAACCCTAGATAAGAAGTAGAAAGGAAGTGGCGCTGGAGAATGGTGGAGGAGATGTATCGGACAAATCGATGCATTTATGCTTTTAGTGCATGTTCAGTAAGGTTGTTGTTTATGGTTTTTAGTTTCTTTAAATAAAAAGCTGGTTTTCAAATTGTGGTTTTAGATTTTAAGAAAGTCATGTTTTCACTTTCTCTTTGGTCTTTAACTGCCTTCTTCTTTCTTTCTTTCTTTCTCCTTGTTCATTCACCCACATAAAGATGATGTTATGTTCTCCTAACCTATTAGCAAACAGTAACTTTGTTTTCTTTTGATGCACATCCATCCTTACATACTACAAAAGACTATAGTTTGGGAGATGAATTGATGAATTGAAATTTCTCTTTCATTCGTTATTTTGTTTATATTTCAATGGGTACATAAATTGAAATCACCCCAACATAAATTACTAAAGGCAAGCCATTATAAATCAAGAAAAAAAAATGAAAGAGAAATTTTAAAGAGAAGATGACAGAGAATTTGAAATTGGAAGATAAGATGAAATTAAAGTCCAAAAAAAAGAGTTATTTATGTTTCTTCTTAGAATAATTTACAAGTTGAAGATGGCAGCTGGATAAGGTGAAATCAATGATTGGTGCCCTTTATCTTCTAAACCTCAATGATGATTTGTTCCTTAGTCAAGCAGAGAAAATAAAAAGGAAGGATCTTCCCTTAAATCAACAAATGGCAGGAGAGAGTATTAAAAGAAAAACAGAAGCACCAAGATAAAAACCAAGATATTTGGTTTTGTTATTATCGTTGCCGGTTTTAGAAGTGTGTTATGAAAAAGAGTGAAAAAAAAAAAAAAAAGAGAACACAACACTTTTAATGAATGCCTTTCGAGTTTACTCTAGCAGGAAAAAAAAGAAAAAAAGAAAAGGGAAAACGGTAGTGATGTTTATGTTTTTTGAGTCAACTACCACATCATCATCTCAGCTCGTGATAACGAACCCAACAGGTCATATGCATTAATAGTTCTAATTCTAAAGTTGTAGCATATAATTGATAAGAATTAAAGTTGGTTCTAAAATTGTAAAAAGTGCTATAGTTCATGCTGTTCTATGACATTAGGCCTTTTGGTAAATATAAACTTCTAAATCAAGCATCTAAAACTACCATAAGCATTGATAAATAACATAAATAAATTATATTATTTTCAAAAAATATTTGAGTGGATTACTATTTGTCCCTACTTAGGTCATAATTACTAGTAGGTCCCTATTATTTGAAAATTGAACTAATAGGTCCCTAACATTTGATTTAGTGAACCATTTGGTCTCCCTATCCACTTTTCCTTTAGTCAACCTTTAAAAAGCAGTCAAAGATCTAAAATACATGTGAAATTCCAAGAATACCCTCCATTAACCATTTTTTCTATGAAAATATTTTTGAAATTATTGCTTTTCAAAAATCATAAAGAGAAGTTAGAAACAAAAAATTATTTGAAAATATTTCTTTAAACATTTTTTTCTTGAAATTTTTTATTTATTAATGGGGTAATTTTGGAATTTCACATGCATTTTAGGCCTTTGACTTTTTTGAATGGTTTGCTAATGGGAAAGTGGATGAAGGAACTAAATGGTTCACTAAATCAAATGTCAAGGACCAATTTGTTCGAACTTTAAACAGGAGGGACCTACTAGTAATTATGACTTAACCTCTGGGGTCATATAGTAGTTCAATAATATTCTGTAAGCAGAAATCCTAAAATTTGTTTAGTCAGTCCCTCTAAAATAGTGGTAAAACAAGCAAAAATATCCAGTCTGCAAAGCATGAATCCAAAACTCCAGTCCAGTTGTCACTGTTATTGAAAAAAGTAAAAAGAACTTCCATTAACATACCTTCGATCAGGCCCAGCCCCTGCTGCAACAGTATCACTAACTGTTAGGATTGCTACCCTGAACTCAGCATTCTCAGACTCATGTTTACTTATTTCTCCAAATGTGTTTCTTTGCCTTGAATCAGCTGAAGCTGAAGATAGGCCACTTTCAACAACAGCAGTACTGCTTAAATCAGAAATAATGATCGCTGAGACCAATGTTCCAGCAGGAATCACACTGCCTGTTGCTGGCAACTCCAACAGAACATTAGCTGATTTCATACTTAAAAGCCGGCTGCTCATCTGATGACCAGTGCTCTCAGCAACAAATCTGGTGTGAACAAGGGAAAGATATTTAATGCAATTAAAAGGCTTCGAATTTGTACTAAAATGGGGGAAAAAGTCAGAAGAGCAGGTTATAGTAGGATCCAATTCATGACCAAAAAGCAGTATCGCCAAACAGCTTACCCAGGATTGCCTGATCCATCATTAGCCTTCCATCTAATAATGGCACGGTGAAATTCTGGTCGGATTGGATCTGCTTTTATGGGCTGGAGAAGACGAGCCTGCAATCTGCATAAGGGATACAAAACAAATAGACTGGCTGAGTCAAATCCATACATGTCTGAGTTTCATTTCCAAAAGTTCAAAGCAGGTCCTAGAAAGGGAGATCAAAGTTTTAGAAGTCTCAGCAACCTCGGAAGATGAGGATTTGCCCATCCAGAAAGATGGCGGATGGCAGGGACTACAAAGAGATGGAAACAAACAAGACAGCTCACTGGATTTCCAGGCAATCCAAATGCAAGAATTTTTTCTGACATAGAATTCTCTACTGGTTTTGAATTTATTTCTGCAAATGTCAAAGGTTTCCCTGGTTTCATGAGAACCTGAAGAGCCAATCAATGACAATGAGTATACTGAATTAAAAAAAAAAAAAAAAAAAAAAAAGCTTAAACATGTTGATTCCAACAACAAAGATACAATCTAATTACTTAACTTCATAATACAAAATTTAAATTTATGAAACAGAAACATCAATTTACCTTGTTGAAATGTACCATCCCTCTCCTTTCAAGCAATGGTTTGACAAAATCCTTGTCCCCCATGGAAACACCCCCAGAAGTTAGAAGAATATGAATACCAGCAGAAAAGGCTTTGTCCATTGTCCTATCAAGATCTTCTTTATCATCACTAGCAATTCCAAGATCAAGAACCTTGCATTGTTGCTGTATTGCAGCTGCAAGTAACATAGCACGATTGGAGTCCCTAATCTGCACAAATATCTGAACTGGTTAAATATTCAATACTAAATGGTATAACCAATTGAACATATTATGCACTTTCAATTAAAATCCAAGGGGGATAAACGATGAACAATATGTTGATATTCATAGCGAACATCTATGTTCACAAGAAAATTTTAATGAATCCAATATGACAGGCATATACAGCAAATTAAGGTTCACGTATATAGCTCTTGCAAAGAAACAAATGTACTCAGAAATATAACACAGCCACGGTAAAAGTTATGAACCCATTATAATATATTGAATCCAATAGGTCCATTTTTTAACTAAAACTAATATTTTTTTCTTTCTGCACTTCCAATGGACCAATGGAAAACTTAGTATATGGCATATGACCTTGCATACCCCTCAAGTCATTAATAACTTAAACGCCTATGCCGTAGAGTTGAGCATATTGTAAAGCATGACGAGTTTGCTTGAGTAGTGCTAATAAATTTAATTGATGTTCAAAGAATTCTAATAAAGAGTCATGACAGACTAGTCTTAATCTTATCCACACTCTATGAGTTCCAGTTAGCACATTTAACCTTCAAATGCGTAACCCAAGGGCATAGGTAGGTCAACAGCCAACAAGAAGAAGAAGATGAGAGAGAGAGAGAGAGAGAGAGAGAGAGAGAGAGAGAGAGGGACTTACAGAAATCTTTATAACTAACAACTTCCCACTAGAATAATGATCAGAAATGAAAATTTTTAAAGCATTATTATATAACATTGCAACCTTATCAATCCATTAGCAAGGCTGATGAAGAAACAAAGATTTGCTAAGCAAATTCCACCCAGGAATTTGGTAACAACCATAAACAATCATTTTTTTTCTTCTCAATAATATGCACCTTGCTTGTGGAATATGAAGTTTTCTGAGACAGACAGTACCTGGCCACGACTTAGACAAGCAGTTGTCGGTTCCACAAGTTCATCTCCTGTGGAAAGCACAGCAATTGTTGGTGTAGGATATACCTGAAGCATAGTATCTTCTGTTAGATGTTTCCTGATTCATGAAGCTCAAAAGCAGACGAAAGACAATACCTTCACTGTCAGAACACCAACAGTAGCAAGCAGGCCAATTTCTGAAGCGCCTAATCTTTCTCCAGATTTTAATACTATGGCATACTTCTCAATGTCACATCCCTGGAAATGGCAACTTGAATAAGCTTTAAAGAATAAGGTGACATAAGCATGAGTTTAACAAGCAAGCAAATGTACTGGATTTTAACAAACATATGGTAAAAACAAAAGCAAACAAACTTGTTATACTGCATTTTGATATCCTGGCCATTACAATTTTGTAGTCTAATTTCTTCATATGAGAAAATAAGTGATAAAAATATAAGGTAACAAGCAGGCTTAACCAATATAACGCATGAATCATCAGTTGCTGACATGAAAAAAATCCTCTAATAAAAACTTAAAAGTAGGTACCCAGACAACATAGCAAATATATGGACAATTTTACCCTTCATATTATCAACAGAATTTGGTATTGGCTTTTTTCTAATGAGCTATAAACGACGTTTGTTTAATTTAGCACCCCAAAAACATGGTTTGCTTTGTCACTCTCAAAGAAATGAAGACTACATTATCTAGCACTTGTCTTGGTCCAATAGCAGGAACAAACAAATATAGAGCATCCTTATGAAGTCTTCTAAAACAGAAAATTCGCAAACTATTTAAGAGATTTTTATGGACATTAGTTTTCTATTGTCCATGTTAAGACTTCACAGGATCCCCCCCGGTTAGGTTACTTAGACTCAAGTTCTCCATAGGCTAAACTTCAAATGTTTTCCTATCTTTTCCCAAAGTAAACATTTTTGGCAGCCAAAATACATGTTTATATCAAGAGGAGAAGCAAAAAAGTATAATACCACTATACTAGATGTTTATTTGAGAGGACACATTCTTTTCAGCCAGCACAAAAAAAAAAAAAAAAAAAAGAAAAAAACCGGTTATTGACCTCATGACATCATCCATCAGTTTGCTTTCCAACCATTAAAAATTAAAGTTCCTTTATATTATACTTATATAATTTTAGTGATTTAATATGATAATTACATTTTAAGGGCGATTAGCTCCAAATATTATTAGAAGGAAAAAAGATAAGACAGCGTGCAAAATCATACCACAGGACGAATATCAACACCTTTGCTAGTCTTCACCAATATTCTTACTCGTTTTGATTCAACTGAACCATCATCAACTACTTCAGTATCCTCAACCTGAACAACTGCATCAGCACCATCGGGTATCGGTCCTGAAAAATGAAGGATGAACAAAATGTTACAAAGAGAAATATCTTTATTAGCTCAACTAACTTCTAAGGCAACACTTCAATTTCCATAAAAAAAGTATTCAGGTAATTTACCAGTATAAGACATAAAAAAATACACTTCAAGAATGGGCCATCAAATTGACAAGCAGAGAAGCCATCTCAAATTCTCAATTGATTAACACTAAATAGCAATGGCAATCAACATAGAGAAGATTTGATAAAAAGAATACTAAAGGAAGATGATAATGATGATGATTAAGAAACTATTAACCTCCAGTCGTTACATAAGCAACAGTCCCAGGAGTGACAGTCACACCAAGCCCATCATTCCCAGCTCTTGATTCAGTAATTATCGGATATTCACCAGGCCCATCTGAAGCAACTACTGCATAACCATCCTGGGCAAAAAAAAAAAAAAAAAGTATTATACCAGAAATTCATATACTCAAAATACCAGAAAGGTCGACTGTAGCTATTGGAGGTCATTTATTTACCTTGATTGAAGCTGGGTATGGAGGCAAAGGGTCAGGCGCACGAATATCCTCGGCCAGGACCTTACCCAAAGCATCGTGGAGTGGCACCATTATTGGTGGTAGCCGCTGAGCCACCGAGAGAACCGTCGCTAGAGCCTCCTCCACTGATATCATCGTGGGTTTTGTGGTGGCATAGGATGGTGTTTGCTTTCCGTTTAGCCCCATTTTGGAGAATAATAAAGCTAAGACGATAGAGAGAGAGAGTTGGACTCTGGAGTTTGGACTCCGCCGGCTGAGAAGATGGTAAGACCCTTTGATTCGTCTTGAAGTTCCAAAATTTGTCTTGAAGTCCAAAAAATTCAGAAATTGCAATTGAGCCCATATTAGCCATACTTGCATTTAAAAATAGTGTAACTCAATGTACATCAGATATAAACTCAAATAAAAATCAACTTAAAAAATTAAATATTTATATTAAAATTTATATAAAATTAATTAAAATGTTGATAATATATTTATAAATTTAAATATGAATATCAAATTTTGATATTTAAGTTAATGATTGTTTAGTCGCACCCTTCTTTGAATATAAAAATTACTGATGAGAGAAAATAAAATATAAAAAGAAAATAATATTAGGTATTTGGGCAGAGTGGAACACCTGTCAAGTACGCATGCTGTGATTTAAAAAAAACAAAAAGTTGAAATCCTTAATTTGTGATTAGGGATAATAAAGGCTCAACATCTTCTAACTAAACTCTATTAAAATGAATTTGATTGTGTATAATTAAATTTTGAATAAATTTAAATTTAAAAAATAACATATATATTAATTTAAATTTTATATATTAAATATTTATCATTCAAATTTATTTATATAAAAATTAATTAAATATAAAATATATTTTTCTAAAAAAATAATATTTATAAATTTTATATATTCTATTTTAAATAAATAGAATTTAAATATTTTATAAATTTATCAAAATTTTTTAATGTAATTTATTAATTAAAAATATATTTTATGTAAATTATTCATTAAAATACATAACGTTAAATGTGTTAGCATATTATTCGAACAATAAAAATGAAATTTTATATAAATTCAAATAATTTAAAATAAAGTTTCAATAAATTTGAGACCGATTCAAGTATTAAGAATAATAATTAAATACAGATATAATAATTTTTACAGCTGTCTTATCTTTTATCATCCTACTTGTTGTATTTGTGGATCTTTTACCTTTATGATAATTATTTTGAATTTGAATTGAATAGTAGTCTCTATTGAACATGTTATGACCAAATGTTACGAAGAGAAATATCTTTATTAGTCCAATTAACTTCCAACGCAACACTTTAATTTCCATAAAAAAGTATTCAAGGAACGTCCCAATATTAGACTAAAAAAATATAATCCAAGAATGGGACATCAAATTGACAAATAGGGAAGCCATCTCAACTTCAATTGATTAACACTAGCTAGCGGTGGCAAACAACATAGAGAAGATATGATGAAAAAAAAATACTAAATAATAATTATGATGATGATGACTGTCACACATTACTCCTCTGTAAGATATAACATAATCCATAGGATACCTAATAAATTAACGAATATCGCATATCGATAACTCATTAAATATACTACAAGAGATTTTAAAACAATTTAATTTCATTTTAGAGTTTAAAGCAATGATAAAAGAGTTATTAACGTATCCTTGGGTTGGATATAAGCCATAAATTTATTTAGAATTAAATTAGCCTTTTTAGAATTTTACAAAAATTTTGCATGATAACGGCTAAAAATGCAATTAAAACAGTTCTTCAAACTTGTTAAAAATTCACCTGTAATAGTTTATATGATTCATTTTCAACAAATTCTATATAAAAAAAAATTCCATCACTAACATAACCCATGAAGAAATTTAAACATTTATATTCATTGAAAATGAAAGTGATTATTACAAGGTTTTACATTTAGATAAAATCTCAAAGTACCATTATAAATATTGACAATCACAAATTATAATTACATTGCTTTTTATACAAGTGCTCAATGTCTGTACAAACATATATATAGTTACAAAATATATTAAAAAGAATTTACAAATAGTATACTTAGTATATACCCGAAGCTATATTCAGTACTACTCCACGTTGCTCACTCTGCAGCTTTTTCTTTCTCCTTACCTGCAACAGCATGAAACAGTCATCGCTGAGCATAACACTCAGTGGTGCACAACTAGAATTTTCAATACAATATAAAGTATACTTTGTCAATGTATAACAAAGAAATTGGAATATCCATATTTTTTATAAGTCATAAAACCAATCTCACAAATTTACAATCATACAAATCATATATTTCAATCACATTTTATCAAAGCATTTATAAATTAGTTTTGTTGTCAACAATCACACAGTTAAGGTCACGACACAAAATTTTTCGATCAATGACGTGTTGTATACCACGACAAAGCAATCTACAACCTCATTGATTATTATTAACGAGGGAGGTGGCTAACTAGCTATATGAGTACTCATCCAAATTCAACCTCAACTGGTAAACTAGGGAGGGAGGATCACATAATCAAACTCAACCCCATAAAAGAAGGAGGAACACAGTAAGAGACTGTCATGCTAACTGTGGTTTAAAAACAAATTTTAAAGTTTTCTCAATCAATAATCACATTTGCAAAAAAAATAACCATATTCAAATCATCATAAAAGGCCACAAACGGTTGGCAACACACCATTTCTCAAACACTTCTAAAATTATTCAAAACTGCCCCACCCCCTTGCTACAATGATATAAAAGGGCCAACATCCGCCTTTTCACATTCATAAATTCATTTCATAAAATTAAATTCCTCAAATGCAAGGAAAAATCATAATTCATTCATATAAATACATTCAAATCAATTTCAAATTTTAAAACATTAAAAAATGGTTAGTTGTGCATAAACCTTAAATGAGTCTCTTTATTTGTGTCTTAAGCCTTCCCTTCCTTGGGAGTCTCTTTGTCCACTGAAATCACACAATTACCAAGCTTTAATACTCACCTCAATTATCTCCAATAGCTAATCAAATAAAGGCCTAATGCATCCCTAAGTAGATTTTGAAATTTTAATGTATTCTGGGTTCAGGGCAGTTCTAGACCCTAACTTTGCAACCATATTTCAACCTAGTTCTAGTCATAATTTGATGAAGTGATCTCATCAAAATTGTTCATCTATATCGTAGTTGTATTTTCCAATTTGAATCACTCAATTTGGAGTTTTAGATCTCAAGTTATGGCCAAATTATTAAATACTATTCCAAGTGTCATATCCTGAAATTCCAGGTTTTCCAGATTTGTATCTTAACTTTGTATTTTATATCTAGGCATCTTAACCTCATAATTTGGCCCTAGTCCCTGAAACAATGTTTTAGGTCTTTGTCTTAGGTTTTCAAATCATTTTGAATCACTTCAATTGGAGTTTTGTAAAGGAAGTTATGACCTAATAACCATTCAGAGGTAATAAGGCCAATAAGTTAAGGAGCAGGAATTCCAGATTTAGGATTCCTGACTAATCCAAATCCTGCCTTGTCCTAAGAACTGGGTTCTGGTCAAAATATGAAATTTTTAGTTTTATGTCTTATGAGAATTTTGGCTTTAGAATAACCTAATTTGCATTTTTTTTAGCCTAAGTTATGGTAATTTTTCCAAAACTGGTTGGATAGCTCATTGTTCAGGATTTCTAGGTTAGTCCAGAATCAGGGCAAATTTGCTGGACCAACTTTATCTAACAATTTGATCAAGTTAGGGTCATAATTTGGCTATATTCTACATAAGAATTTTTCTCCTATGTCTCAGGTTTTCATTGGATCAAGAATCACCTAATTTGAAGTTTTCTAGAATAAGTTATGCCTAATTTATTAAGTACTGTTTATTTGGTCATTTTTTGTCAGGTCCAGAATTGCTCATTTAGGGTAACTTATGGTCATTTCCTGGGTAGAGTGTCTTCATGAAAAATTTAGAATTATGTGTTAGGTTTCTTTTCCAATTGGTTTCACACTAATTGGAGTTGTGTAGCTCCATTTATAGGCTGTTAAGCACACTGGACTCAAGTGTCCAGATTCCAGCAATTCAACATACTACCAATTCATTCATTCCTTTCATCAATTCACATCAATTCTCAATCAAGGCATACCAAATGACCATAATTTCCTCTTATAAATATCAATTGCATAACATACCACAAAAGCCCTAATTTTTCACAAACCCTAATTGCTCCACTTTCCAATTCATGCATACCATGCAAGTTCCACATGCAATTCAAGTTTAGCACTTCTCAAACATCATAATTTATTTTCAATTTAAATTAAAACTATCAAAACCCTATCATCCCAAGGCTGGCCGAAATTCCAACCTCTTCTAACAACCAAGATTTCATCCATTTTCAAGTTAATTTCTACTCAACTAAGCTTGAATGTCACACCTTACCCCTCTGTAAGGCATAACATGATCCCGTAGAATACCTAATGAACTACCGAACTTCACCTACTGATAACTCATTAAGTACCCTACAAGGGATTTTAAAATAATTTTTTTTTCTTATTTTTGATAAGTGGTGAGCATTTTCTAATAGGTATTTAAAACATTTAATTGAAGTTAAAAACTAGTTAAAACTTTTGGCCCATTTTATTTTTCCGCAAAATTTATAAAAATTTTGACAGAGTTCTGTCTGTATTTTGAGAAACGAGTTCTTTAAATACCTGTAAAAAGCACTTCTAAAAATTTTTCTCAACAACTACTTCAATTTCACAATCAAACTCAATCCATTTCAACAACTCCACAATCATTTCAATCAATTTCTCAAGTCCAAAATTCAATAATCCTCAACATACTAGTAATACATTGCATTCAGATTAAATAAAATAGTTTCACTCATATTTCATTAGAGACAAAATAATTTATATTCATCATACTAGAAATTTACATTAAGAAAATCCAAACTAAATTTATTACAACTTTATACAAACTTTGTACAAACTGCTCAAGACCGATTTTACAAGTCCATATAATTACGTGCAAAACATACATCAAAATGAATATTTACAGTCAGGGTATAAATTATACCCGATAACTTCTAGCAAGTAGCTCCCCTGTCCTCAGCAGCTCAATTTGCTGCTCCTCTAGTCTCTATATCTGCGACAGCATACAAAGCTATCGCTGAGTGGTGAACTCAGTGGTGCACAAACTAGTAATTTAAAACTTAATACAAATTATGCTTGACAATTCATAACAAATAGAATTTTAAAATTTCTAAATTCTTCAAAATCCATGACCTTCAGAAATCAACATTATCATTCATGCAAATTATTCATTTGAATAACATTTTGATCAAATAGTAACTATTTATTTATATTTCTTTTAAATTCCGAAACAATACAAAAATTTTTGAATCACTGACAAATTATTTATTTCAATCACAATTTATCAAATCATGCATAATTTAAAGGGTGTTGCCAACAATACACACAGTCGAACCCATGACCCAAAATTCAAATAGATGCCGTGTTGTACACCACGACATTTCACATTCTCCCAATAACCGAGGCTAAAAGGGAGAAACAAAGACTAGCTAATATATATGAGTACTCATTCACATCATTCCCCAACTGGCAAGCCAGAGAGGAAGAAACTCGCCCCATCAAGTGGAGGAGTTATCTCACTAGACAAGCTAATGAGAATTCACAACATATTTTGTCATGTCAACTGTGGTTTTAAATCATATTCAAAACAATTTCTATTTACAAAGTGTTTACAAATCATTAACATATTTAATCATCATAAATTCATGCTCAAGGTTGGCAACACATCAAACTTAAAATTTACAATCCTCAAAACAATGCAATAAATCTTTAAATGCATTTGAAAATTTATATTCAAATTATACAATTTCATTCAATAAGTTAAAATTCTCAACACAATAAAAATCATAAATCATACAATAAATTTATTTCAAATCAATTTGGAATTAAAAAATAACAAAAGAGTTAGTTGTGCACAAACCTCAAGCGAGTCGCCTCTTGGCCTTGACTCGGTTCCTCGAGTTCTTTCCCGGTATTCTTTTCAACTGAAACACACAATTTTACAGTGTTTCAGTACTAGAACTTAAAATAAATCCAAAATAAATTTGGCTTCACTTTTACCTAGCACTAACCCGCTTAACTCGATGTTCTTGAAATTTTGTGTTTCGGGTTACTATTCACTATACTATTCAAGTCAAATTGTTGACTTTCTAAGGCTTAATAGGTATGAGAACTCCAACTTCACCCACGTACCACATTTTGGTCACTAAATTTGTTGGTTTTGGTCATTTTCTCAAAACTTAGGTCTTTTAGGCAAAATTGCCAAATTTTTAGTTTTGGTGTCTAAGGTTGCACTGTTCCATTGGTCACCTTACTGTTGAAATTTGGCAAAACTTCCTTCCTAGAAAATGTTCCCTATTGTATTAAGTTTATTCTCCTTTTTGAATCACTCCAATTGGAGTTTTGTAGCTCAAGTTATAGCCAAAATACGATTCTTGCTCATCTTTGTAGAATTTATTTCCGGCAGATTTATTGATCCAACTTCGTTCAGCAATTTGATCAAGTTAAGTCCATAATTTGGTCTAATTTTCTTCATATGAAATGTTCTACTATGTCTTAGGTTTCCATCGGTTCAAGAATCACCTAAATCGGAGTTTTCTAAAGAGAGTTATAGACATTGAAACTTTACTGTTCATGTGATAAATCTGCAGTTTTGCATATTCAGTGAGTCAATTTTGCTCACTAATTTGATTGGGTTAATGGCATAATTTGGGTTGGTGTTCTTCATAAAAGTTTTAGGTCTATATCTCATCTAACCACTGGTAAAATTTTGAGTCATTTTGACCTGCCTAGCTCGAGTTATGACCCAAATACGATTACTGTTCATGTGTACTGTTCATACTGTAGATTTTCAAGTTTGGTCAGTTTGTTCACTAGGTTTTGGTCACTTTTTGGGTATGCTTCGTAAATGAAAATTGTGTCATTTAGTGCCTATTTTCAGTCCCAATTGGTCCCATACCAATTGGACTTGTAAAATTTCATTTTTGGTCCCTCAAAGTTGATTTTTGGTCATGCTTCATACCCAATCCGAATTTGGCTTTGATTTAAACATTTCTAACACAATTAGGTCACAAATGACCATTTCTTCTCTTAAACTATGTCAAAGACATCATTTAGTACTTCTTCACATTTTTGGTCTCTAAACCCTAATGTTCAAAACCCTAATTTATGTCATTTGTTGCATTTAGCTAATTAAACACTTATAACGATGCTCCTTAACAGAATTAAGCTTCTTAACATGTTTATCTCAAACAAATTTATACTTTGTCCAACCAAACCCTAGCTGTCCAAAATTCTATATGATCCGTCAACAAATTTTCTTTCCATTTTAAGTTTATTTACAAGCTCAATAAGTTAGAAATGTAAGAATCAAACTCAAATTATCAAATTTGATTACTAATATTTTATGTAGAATTTCTTTTTCTTCAAAACTTCTTCCTTTCTTTTTCTTTTTGTTGTCAAGCTCCTTCCCAAGTGACTAGAACAAGTTTTTGTGAAGCAAGTATGGGAGAAGTTGAGGTTTAGTGAGGGTTTCAAAGCTTGAAGACAACTTTAATGGAGGAATTTCCATGAAGATGAGAGGGAGAGGGAAAGTGACGTTTTGAAGAAGACCTTTATCTCCTTTTTTTTTTTTCTTTTCTTTTTTTTTTATGTCTTTAGGAAGACCAAAAATCTAATTAAGTAAATATATTAATTATTATTTTTGTGGCATCATGCATGATGTCATCACCTTTTGACTTTTCCATTTTCTTCTTTTTTCATTTATTTATTTTTTTATTAGTTCTTTAATTTAATTCTCGATTCCAAAATTTTCTTTTCTCCAATTTTATTTGAAAGTTAGGTCAGGAGTCAGCTCTCGGGGTCAATTGACCAAATTGCCCCTCACAGGTTCATCCGGTTTGCAATTAATTCCATATTTCTTCCGGCTCTCTGACCTAATTATTTGACTGACTTAACAGTTCTTTTTCGTGATTTTCTCTTTTCCACTATGTTTATAAGGGTCCTAAGGACCGCGACGTCACATTTTACGGTTCGAAATTTGAGTTTAAATCGACTTCGTAGTCATTCCCGAGACGGTCACCATCACTGTGACTCTCGGCTCGTTTAACTTCCTATGTTTAGTTTTTCTTGTTTATACTTAACTAATTGGACATTACTAATTATTTGTGTTTATGGTTTATCTAGTTGTCTTAAGTATGGTTCTAATCCCCTTAATTGTCCGGACCGACACCGATCAAGACGATGAAATATACTGGAGCTATACAAATAGGGGTGTTACAATTCTCCCCCCCCCCCCCTTAAAATAATTTCGTCCTCGAAATTGTGTTCACTATCTGTCCTCAAATAGTCATACATATTGTTTTCTCGTGTTTTTCTCACATTTTTGCGTAGCTTCATAATCGGAATAATGGTAGCACTTTAACCAAGACTATTTACTCATCAATTGCTTACCTCGTGTGCCAAGTTTCTTATGAGCTTCTGTCATAAGTTAGATTCAATTTTATTTCAATTTTAGAGGTAAGCAAATCTGTGTGCTAGTAGATCTACTCTTCCTAGGACCTCGTATGATCCTATGGGGGAGAACTTAGTTTTACTCTTTTCTTATCAAATCTCTTGATCATTTGATGCAACCTTCAGTTTAGTTTAGAATATTTTAGTATTTTCTTGTTGTTGTTTTAACAATTATTTTTCTTTATAGTCTCTTTTTTTTTATATGACCCTGTTGATCATATATAAACTGTTCATCTCTTTCTTGGCCATAGGTCCATAACCATTATCTTACTATCTCCATTTATGACCAAGGCCTATGTGTCATTTTGCACTATCTTGTTTGCTTTTGTTTAACTTATTTCCTTCTTGATAAAATAGTTCGGGATATCATTACGCGTCTTAAGTAAGTCGTTTGCCCTGGTAGCAAATTCTCATCTAGTGTTTTTCTTATTTCTTACTGTTCTATTTGTTTCTTTTCATTCCACAATTTAACTTTAATTATTTTATTCCTCAATCTTATCTTCTTCCTTAACTTGGCTGTCGAGTCGTAATTTAGTACCTCTTATCGTCCCTAATAAATCAACTATACTTCAATATTACTTGATTTGGTCCTTCGACCATTCTAGTCAACACTTTAACTAATATTCATAATGTTTCTTTATTACATTCACACAAACTATTCTAATTTTTACTTCCACAACTCTTTTATCTATCAATATTCTATAGCTTATTTTACGCTGATTTGTGATCATTACCCCTTTTTTTTTAACCATAAACAATTCTTTAATCTTAAGAAGGGAGTCTACCGAACTCTCCTGTTTCCCATGCTATTTAAAAGTTTCGCTTGAATTCTAATCTAATTCTTATGATCCACACAATAAAATTGTGCTCTTCCTAAAGAATACCTGGCCAACTAGTTCCTATCGAATTACTGTTATCATTAGAATATCATTTCTTAAATGTTTTATAAGTTATAATTATCATCTATAGCATCCTGTCTCTTTTAGGAAAACAAAATTATATTTTGCGTCTTACCGTTACACAAATAGAATACTGTTCCTTGCTAAACTTTGAGCAAAAGATCCATTGTAATACCAGAACAACTATAAACTCCATATCGGAGACTGGATGACTTAGCCCTATAGGTGTTATTTTTAAATTTTTACCATGCTAAAATCTCTAGTCCCATAATAATTCTTGGTGTACTGTAATTCATACTAGGGTAACGGAGTCTTTAACTCTCACTACCTTGCAACCATGATATTTTGATATTCTAATTATAGAGTTTTAAATCCTGAATTAGGATTTTTAAACTCAGTTCTAGTAATAAAACTCTATTCTAGTATATTTGTACCAAAGCGAAAATCATTTATAACTATTCTTATCCTTATATACTATTGGGTAGTACGTAGCTCTACACAATAAATCTCAAGTCAATACTGTAATCTGCAGCTTACAGCACCAAGAATATTGCATAGTTACTACGATACATCCCAATAGAGCAAACTTCCCTATATTTTATTTCTTTCAAATCCACTAATATCTTAAACTTATTTTGATTATGGTACTTACTGACATCTATCAACAGTAATACCTTTACTTCCATCTAGGGCAGATATATTACTACAACTTACTTTTAGGTCCTCTTGCCTTACCTAATTAGGCTTACTAATTAACTTTATAATTTATCATAGTCTAGGAGATGTCTCTCACTAGAAACTTTTCCAAAATTAATTCCAATCATGCTTATTATCGCAATTCTTATCCTAAAAGACTAATTACTAACACATTAAAATTTATCTCCATGCAAGGGAATAGCAGTAGAACATATAATTTTAGCATTAGCATATAAACAAGTAGAGCCGAAATCAAATAGTACATAATTATTCCTTTCACAAGTTAAGATCATACCGGCAACTACATCTGAAGTCTCTGCTTCTTCCCCTCGATGCACGGCGTTCCCTCTTTCTAGTGTATTCCTCTGCTCGGGTTGGTCCATTGTGCGAGGATTACCTGAAGTGTTGTCTCTACTTTTGCCTCTGCCCCTACTGACTATTAATGGGCCTCTAAAATCAGAACCTCGGACTGATTCTTTTGGTGTAGTATGTGGCATAACTCGATGTGTGCTAGTACAATCTCGGGCGAAATGACCAATTCCACCACAATTGAAGCAGGCTCCAATGACCCTATGGCATATACCTCCGTGTAATTTCCCACAAACGTCACAGAGACGGGTAGGGTAGGAACTTCTGGTTCTTTGACGAATGGTTCTTGATTGCTTCCGCCCTGAAGATCTGCCTCTCTCATACTTGAGAGCTAGGGGTCCCTCAAAATCTTTTCTCTTTCCCAAATTGCTACTCGAACTTTGACTAATAGATTTCCCACTTTTCTCTTTTTCATGCTGTTCTTGAGGGGATTGGGTTTGTACTTGGGCCTGGGCTGACAGATTATCAGCCATTTGTTGAAAGAACATGGCTATCTGCTGGGCCATTTGTGTAATAATTTGTATAGGAGGGATTGGTGCAGTTGGACCTCCAACGCTCTATGAAACTGGGGCCTCTCTTTGTACGTTAGCTGTATCAGACTGCTCTACAATTTTATCCCTCTTATCCATATCTATTCACAGGAATTTTTTCCTATTTCCTGTACACCCAACACAAGGAGATTTCTCCCCGTTAGTTTATATTTGTGATGTAAATGTACTGTATGTAACAAATATGGACTTTGAGCAGTTGTACTTAACAAGGAAAGACACAAATTCTTAAGTTAAAACATACTTAAAAACTTTTGCTCTGATACCACACCTTACCCCTCTGTAAGGCATAACATGATCCCGTAGAATACCTAATGAACTACTGAACTTCACCTACCGATAACTCATTAAGTACCCTACAAGGGATTTTAAAACAAATTATTTATTTCAATCACAATTTATCAAATCATGCATAATTTAAAGGGTGTTGCCAACAATACACACAGTCGAACCCATGACCCAAAATTCAAATAGATGCCGTGTTGTACACCACGACATTTCACATTCTCCCAATAACCGAGGCTAAAAGGGAGAAACAAAGACTAGCTAATATATATGAGTACTCATTCACATCATTCCCCAACTGGCAAGCCAGAGAGGAAGAAACTCGCCCCATCAAGTGGAGGAGTTATCTCACTAGACAAGCTAATGAGAATTCACAACATATTTTGTCATGTCAACTGTGGTTTTAAATCATATTCAAAACAATTTCTATTTACAAAGTGTTTACAAATCATTAACATATTTAATCATCATAAATTCATGCTCAAGGTTGGCAACACATCAAACTTAAAATTTACAATCCTCAAAACAATGCAATAAATCTTTAAATGCATTTGAAAATTTATATTCAAATTATACAATTTCATTCAATAAGTTAAAATTCTCAACACAATAAAAATCATAAATCATACAATAAATTTATTTCAAATCAATTTGGAATTAAAAAATAACAAAAGAGTTAGTTGTGCACAAACCTCAAGCGAGTCGCCTCTTGGCCTTGACTCGGTTCCTCGAGTTCTTTCCCGGTATTCTTTTCAACTGAAACACACAATTTTACAGTGTTTCAGTACTAGAACTTAAAATAAATCCAAAATAAATTTAGCTTCACTTTTACCTAGCTCTAACGCGCTTAACTCGATGTTCTTGAAATTTTGTGTTTCGGGTTACTATTCACTATACTATTCAAGTCAAATTGTTGACTTTCTAAGGCTTAATAGGTATGAGAACTCCAACTTCACCCACGTACCACATTTTGGTCACTAAATTTGTTGGTTTTGGTCATTTTCTCAAAACTTAGGTCTTTTAGGCAAAATTGCCAAATTTTTAGTTTTGGTGTCTAAGGTTGCACTGTTCCATTGGTCACCTTACTGTTGAAATTTGGCAAAACTTCCTTCCTAGAAAATGTTCCCTATTGTATTAAGTTTATTCTCCTTTTTGAATCACTCCAATTGGAGTTTTGTAGCTCAAGTTATAGCCAAAATACAGTTACTGTTCATGCTGTAGAATTTATTTCCGGCAGATTTATTGATCCAACTTCGTTCAGCAATTTGATCAAGTTAAGTCCATAATTTGGTCTAATTTTCTTCATATGAAATGTTCTACTATGTCTTAGGTTTCCATCGGTTCAAGAATCACCTAAATCGGAGTTTTCTAAAGAGAGTTATAGACATTGAAACTTTACTGTTCATGTGATAAATCTGCAGTTTTGCATATTCAGTGAGTCAATTTTGCTCACTAATTTGATTGGGTTAATGGCATAATTTGGGTTGGTGTTCTTCATAAAAGTTTTAGGTCTATATCTCATCTAACCACTGGTAAAATTTTGAGTCATTTTGACCTGCCTAGCTCGAGTTATGACCCAAATACGATTACTGTTCATGTGTACTGTTCATACTGTAGATTTTCAAGTTTGGTCAGTTTGTTCACTAGGTTTTGGTCACTTTTTGGGTATGCTTCGTAAATGAAAATTGTGTCATTTAGTGCCTATTTTCAGTCCCAATTGGTCCCATACCAATTGGACTTGTAAAATTTCATTTTTGGTCCCTCAAAGTTGATTTTTGGTCATGCTTCATACCCAATCCGAATTTGGCTTTGATTTAAACATTTCTAACACAATTAGGTCACAAATGACCATTTCTTCTCTTAAACTATGTCAAAGACATCATTTAGTACTTCTTCACATTTTTGGTCTCTAAACCCTAATGTTCAAAACCCTAATTTATGTCATTTGTTGCATTTAGCTAATTAAACACTTATAACGATGCTCCTTAACAGAATTAAGCTTCTTAACATGTTTATCTCAAACAAATTTATACTTTGTCCAACCAAATCCTAGCTGTCCAAAATTCTATATGATCCCTCAACAAATTTTCTTTCCATTTTAAGTTTATTTACAAGCTCAATAAGTTAGAAATGTAAGAATCAAACTCAAATTATCAAATTTGATTACTAATATTTTATGTAGAATTTCTTTTTCTTCAAAAATTCTTCCTTTCTTTTTCTTTTTGTTGTCAAGCTCCTTCCCAAGTGACTAGAACAAGTTTTTGTGAAGCAAGTATGGGAGAAGTTGAGGTTTAGTGAGGGTTTCAAAGCTTGAAGACAACTTTAATGGAGGAATTTCCATGAAGATGAGAGGGAGAGGGAAAGTGACGTTTTGAAGAAGACCTTTATCTCCTTTTTTTTTTCTTTCTTTTCTTTTTTTTTTATGTCTTTAGGAAGACAAAAAATCTAATTAAGTAAATATATTAATTATTATTTTTGTGGCATCATGCATGATGTCATCACCTTTTGACTTTTCCATTTTCTTCTTTTTTCATTTATTTATTTTTTTATTAGTTCTTTAATTTAATTCTCGATTCCAAAATTTTCTTTTCTCCAATTTTATTTGAAAGTCAGGTCAGGAGTCAGCTCTCGGGGTCAATTGACCAAATTGCCCCTCACAGGTTCATCCGGTTTGCAATTAATTCCATATTTCTTCCGGCTCCCTGACCTAATTATTTGACTGACTTAACAGTTCTTTTTCGTGATTTTCTCTTTTCCACTATGTTTATAAGGGTCCTAAGGACCGCAACGTCACATTTTATGGTTCGAAATTTGAGTTTAAATCGACTTCGTAGTCGTTCCCGAGACGGTCACCATCATTGTGACTCTCGGCTCGTTTAACTTCCTATGTTTAGTTTTTCTTGTTTATACTTAACTAATTGGACATTACTAATTATTTGTGTTTGTGGTTTATCTAGTTGTCTTAAGTATGGTTCTAATCCCCTTAATTGTCCGGACCGACACCGATCACCGGAACAGTGAAATATACCAGGCTATACAAATAGGGGTGTTACAATTCTCCCCCCCCCCCCCTTAAAATAATTTCGTCCTCGAAATTGTGTTCACTATCTGTCCTCAAATAGTCATACATATTGTTTTCTCGTGTTTTTCTCACATTTTTGCGTAGCTTCATAATCGGAATAATGGTCTGTAGCACTTTAACCAAGACTATTTACTCATCAATTGCTTACCTCGTGTGCCAAGTTTCTTATGAGCTTCTGTCATAAGTTAGATTCAATTTTATTTCAATTTTAGAGGTAAGCAAATCTGTGTGCTAGTAGATCCACTCTTCCTAGGACCTCGTATGATCCTATGGGGGAGAACTTAGTTTTACTCTTTTCTTATCAAATCTCTTGATCATTTGATGCAACCTTCAGTTTAGTTTAGAATATTTTAGTCTTTTCTTGTTGTTGTTTTAACAATTATTTTTCTTTATAGTCTCTTTTTTTTTATATGACCCTGTTGATCATATATAAACTGTTCATCTCTTTCTTGGCCATAGGTCCATAACCATTAGCTTACTATCTCCATTTATGACCAAGGCCTATGTGTCATTTTGCACTATCTTGTTTGCTTTTGTTTAACTTATTTCCTTCTTGATAAAATAGTTCGGGATATCATTACGCGTCTTAAGTAAGTCGTTTGCCCTGGTAGCAAACTCTTATCTAGTGTTTTTCTCATTTCTTACTGTTCTATTTGTTTCTTTTCATTCCACAATTTAACTTTAATTATTTTATTCCTCAATCTTATCTTCTTCCTTAACTTGGCTGTCGAGTCGTAATTTAGTACCTCTTATCGTCCCTAATAAATCCACTATACTTCAATATTACTTGATTTGGTCCTTCGACCATTCTAGTCAACACTTTAACTAATATTCATAATGTTTCTTTATTACATTCACACAAACTATTCTAATTTTTACTTCCACAACTCTTTTATCTATCAATATTCTATAGCTTATTTTACGCTCATTTGTGATCATTACCCCTTTTTTTTTTAACCATAAACAATTCTTTAATCTTAAGAAGGGAGTCTACCGAACTCTCCTGTTTCCCATGCTATTTAAAAGTTTCGCTTGAATTCTAATCTAATTCTTATGATCCACACAATAAAATTGTGCTCTTCCTAAAGAATACATGGCCAACTAGTTCCTATCCAATTGCTGTTATCATTAGAATATCATTTCTTAAATGTTTTATAAGTTATAATTATCATCTATAGCATCCTGTCTCTTTTAGGAAAACAAAATTATATTTTGCGTCTTACCGTTACACAAATAGAATACTGTTCCTTACTAAACTTTGAGCAAAAGATCCATTGTAATACCAGAACAACTTTAAACTCCATATCGGAGACTGGATGACTTAGCCCTATAGGTGTTATTTTTAAATTTTTACCATGCTAAAATCTCTAGTCCCATAATAATTCTTGGTGTACTGTAATTCATACTAGGGTAACGGAGTCTTTAACTCTCACTACCTTGCAACCATGATATTTTGATATTTTAATTATAGAGTTTTAAATCCTGAATTAGGATTTTTAAACTCAGTTCTAGTAATAAAACTCTATTCTAGTATATTTGTACCAAAGCGAAAATCATTTATAACTATTCTTATCCTTATATACTATTAGGTAGTACGTAGCTCTACACAATAAATCTCAAGTCAATACTGTAATCTGCAGCTTACAGCACCAAGAATATTGCATAGTTACTACGATACATCCCAATAGAGCAAACTTCCCTATATTTTATTTCTTTCAAATCCACTAATATCTTAAACTTATTTTGATTATGGTACTTACTGACATCTATCAACAGTAATACCTTTACTTCCATCTAGGGCAGATATATTACTACAACTTACTTTTAGGTCCTCTTGCCTTACCTAATTAAGCTTACTAATTAACTTTATAATTTATCATAGTCTAGGAGATGTCTCTCACTAGAAACTTTTTCAAAATTAATTCCAATCATGCTTATTATCGCAATTCTTATCCTAAAAGACTAATTACTAACACATTAAAATTTATCTCCATGCAAGGGAATAGCAGTAGAACATATAATTTTAGCATTAGCATATAAACAAGTAGAGCCGAAATCAAATAGTACATAATTATTCCTTTCACAAGTTAAGATCATACCGCAACTACATCCAAGTCTCTCGCTTCTTCCTCGATGCACGGCGTTCCTCTTTCTAGTGTATTCCTCTGCTCGGGTTGGTCCATTGTGCGAGGATTACTCAAGTGTTGTCTCTACTTTTGCCTCTGCCCCTACTGACTATTAATGGGCCTCTAAAATCAGAACCTCGGACTGATTCTTTTGGTGTAGTATGTGGCATAACTCGATGTGTGCTAGTACAATCTCGGGCGAAATGACCAATTCCACCACAATTGAAGCAGGCTCCAATGACCCTATGGCATATACCTCCGTGTAATTTCCCACAAACGTCACAGAGACGGGTAGGGTAGGAACTTCTGGTTCTTTGACGAATGGTTCTTGATTGCTTCCGCCCTGAAGATCTGCCTCTCTCATACTTGAGAGCTAGGGGTCCCTCAAAATCTTTTCTCTTTCCCAAATTGCTACTCGAACTTTGACTAATAGATTTCCCACTTTTCTCTTTTTCATGCTGTTCTTGAGGGGATTGGGTTTGTACTTGGGCCTGGGCTGACAGATTATCAGCCATTTGTTGAAAGAACATGGCCATCTGCTGGGCCATTTGTGTAATAATTTGTATAGGAGGGATTGGTGCAGTTGGACCTCCAACGCTCTATGAAACTGGGGCCTCTCTTTGTACGTTAGTGATCGATCGCTCTACAATTTTATCACTCTTATCCATATCTATTCACAGGAATTTTTTCCTATTTCCTGTACACCCAACACAAGGAGATTTCTCCCCGTTAGTTTATATTTGTGATGTAAATGTACTGTATGTAACAAATATGGACTTTGAGCAGTTGTACTTAACAAGGAAAGACACAAATTCTTAAGTTAAAACATACTTAAAAACTTTTGCTCTGATACCACACCTTACCCCTCTGTAAGGCATAACATGATCCCGTAGAATACCTAATGAACTACTGAACTTCACCTACCGATAACTCATTAAGTACCCTACAAGGGATTTTAAAACAAATTATTTATTTCAATCACAATTTATCAAATCATGCATAATTTAAAGGGTGTTGCCAACAATACACACAGTCGAACCCATGACCCAAAATTCAAATAGATGCCGTGTTGTACACCACGACATTTCACATTCTCCCAATAACCGAGGCTAAAAGGGAGAAACAAAGACTAGCTAATATATATGAGTACTCATTCACATCATTCCCCAACTGGCAAGCCAGAGAGGAAGAAACTCGCCCCATCAAGTGGAGGAGTTATCTCGCTAGACAAGCTAATGAGAATTCACAACATATTTTGTCATGTCAACTGTGGTGTTAAATCATATTCAAAACAATTTCTATTTACAAAGTGTTTACAAATCATTAACATATTTAATCATCATAAATTCATGCTCAAGGTTGGCAACACATCAAACTTAAAATTTACAATCCTCAAAACAATGCAATAAATCTTTAAATGCATTTGAAAATTTATATTCAAATTATACAATTTCATTCAATAAGTTAAAATTCTCAACACAATAAAAATCATAAATCATACAATAAATTTATTTCAAATCAATTTGGAATTAAAAAATAACAAAAGAGTTAGTTGTGCACAAACCTCAAGCGAGTCGCCTCTTGGCCTTGACTCGGTTCCTCGAGTTCTTTCCCGGTATTCTTTTCAACTGAAACACACAATTTTACAGTGTTTCAGTACTAGAACTTAAAATAAATCCAAAATAAATTTGGCTTCACTTTTACCTAGCTCTAACGCGCTTAACTCGATGTTCTTGAAATTTTGTGTTTCGGGTTACTATTCACTATACTATTCAAGTCAAATTGTTGACTTTCTAAGGCTTAATAGGTATGAGAACTCCAACTTCACCCACGTACCACATTTTGGTCACTAAAATTGTTGGTTTTGGTCATTTTCTCAAAACTTAGGTCTTTTAGGCAAAATTGCCAAATTTTTAGTTTTGGTGTCTAAGGTTGCACTGTTCCATTGGTCACCTTACTGTTGAAATTTGGCAAAACTTCCTTCCTAGAAAATGTTCCCTATTGTATTAAGTTTATTCTCCTTTTTGAATCACTCCAATTGGAGTTTTGTAGCTCAAGTTATAGCCAAAATACAGCCATCGCTCATGTCAGAGAATTTATTTCCGCAGATTTATTGATCCAACTTCGTTCAAAGAATTTGATCAAGTTAAGTCCATAATTTGGTCTAATTTTCTTAATATGAAATGTTCTAAAATGTCTTATGTTACCATCGGTACAAGAATCACCTAAATCGGAGTTTTCTAAAGAGAGTTATAGACATTGAAACTTTCATCGCTCATGTGATAAATCATAGCTTTGCATATTCAGTGAGTCAATTTTGCTCACTAATTTGATTGGGTTAATGGCATAATTTGGGTTGGTGTTCTTCATAAAAGTTTTAGGTCTATATCTCATCTAACCACTGGTAAAATTTTGAGTCATTTTGACCTGCCTAGCTCGAGTTATGACCCAAATACGACATCGCTCATGTGTACTGTTCATACTGTAGATTTTCAAGTTTGGTCAGTTTGTTCACTAGGTTTTGGTCACTTTTTGGGTATGCTTCGTAAATGAAAATTGTGTCATTTAGTGCCTATTTTCAGTCCCAATTGGTCCCATACCAATTGGACTTGTAAAATTTCATTTTTGGTCCCTCAAAGTTGATTTTTGGTCATGCTTCATACCCAATCCGAATTTGGCTTTGATTTAAACATTTCTAACACAATTAGGTCACAAATGACCATTTCTTCTCTTAAACTATGTCAAAGACATCATTTAGTACTTCTTCACATTTTTGGTCTCTAAACCCTAATGTTCAAAACCCTAATTTATGTCATTTGTTGCATTTAGCTAATTAAACACTTATAACGATGCTCCTTAACAGAATTAAGCTTCTTAACATGTTTATCTCAAACAAATTTATACTTTGTCCAACCAAACCCTAGCTGTCCAAAATTCTATATGATCCCTCAACAAATTTTCTTTCCATTTTAAGTTTATTTACAAGCTCAATAAGTTAGAAATGTAAGAATCAAACTCAAATTATCAAATTTGATTACTAATATTTTATGTAGAATTTCTTTTTCTTCAAAACTTCTTCCTTTCTTTTTCTTTTTGTTGTCAAGCTCCTTCCCAAGTGACTAGAACAAGTTTTTGTGAAGCAAGTATGGGAGAAGTTGAGGTTTAGTGAGGGTTTCAAAGCTTGAAGACAACTTTAATGGAGGAATTTCCATGAAGATGAGAGGGAGAGGGAAAGTGACGTTTTGAAGAAGACCTTTATCTCATTTTTTTTTCTTTTTTTTTTTTTATGTCTTTAGGAAGACCAAAAATCTAATTAAGTAAATATATTAATTATTATTTTTGTGGCATCATGCATGATGTCATCACCTTTTGACTTTTCCATTTTCTTCTTTTTTCATTTATTTATTTTTTTATTAGTTTTTTAATTTAATTCTCGATTCCAAAATTTTCTTTTCTCCAATTTTATTTGAAAGTTAGGTCGAGTCACTCGGGTCAATTGACCAAATTGCCCCTCACAGGTTCATCCGATTTGCAATTAATTCCATATTTCTTCCAGCTCTCTGACCTAATTATTTGACTGACTTAACAGTTCTTTTTCGTGATTTTCTCTTTTCCACTATGTTTATAAGGGTCCTAAGGACCACGACGTCACATTTTACGGTTCGAAATTTGAGTTTAAATCGACTTCGTAGTCATTCCCGAGACGGTCACCATCACTGTGACTCTCGGCTCGTTTAACTTCCTATGTTTAGTTTTTCTTGTTTATACTTAACTAATTGGACATTACTAATTATTTGTGTTTATGGTTTATCTAGTTGTCTTAAGTATGGTTCTAATCCCCTTAATTGTCCGGACCGACACCGATCACCGGAACAGTGAAATATACCAGGCTATACAAATAGGGGTGTTACAATTCTCCCCCCATTAAAATAATTTCGTCCTCGAAATTGTGTTCACTATCTGTCCTCAAATAGTCATACATATTGTTTTCTCGTGTTTTTCTCACATTTTTGCGTAGCTTCATAATCGGAATAATGGTCTGTAGCACTTTAACCAACACTATTTACTCATCAATTGCTTACCTCGTGTGCCAAGTTTCTTATGAGCTTCTGTCATAAGTTAGATTCAATTTTATTTCAATTTTAGAGGTAAGCAAATCTGTGTGCTAGTAGATCCACTCTTCCTAGGACCTCGTATGATCCTATGGGGGAGAACTTAGTTTTACTCTTTTCTTATCAAATCTCTTGATCATTTGATGCAACCTTCAGTTTAGTTTAGAATATTTTAGTATTTTCTTGTTGTTGTTTTAACAATTATTTTTCTTTATAGTCTCTTTTTTTTTATATGACCCTGTTGATCATATATAAACTGTTCATCTCTTTCTTGGCCATAGGTCCATAACCATTATCTTACTATCTCCATTTATGACCAAGGCCTATGTGTCATTTTGCACTATCTTGTTTGCTTTTGTTTAACTTATTTCCTTCTTGATAAAATAGTTCGGGATATCATTACGCGTCTTAAGTAAGTCGTTTGCCCTGGTAGCAAACTCTCATCTAGTGTTTTTCTCATTTCTTACTGTTCTATTTGTTTCTTTTCATTCCACAATTTAACTTTAATTATTTTATTCCTCAATCTTATCTTCTTCCTTAACTTGGCTGTCGAGTCGTAATTTAGTACCTCTTATCGTCCCTAATAAATCCACTATACTTCAATATTACTTGATTTGGTCCTTCGACCATTCTAGTCAACACTTTAACTAATATTCATAATGTTTCTTTATTACATTCACACAAACTATTCTAATTTTTACTTCCACAACTCTTTTATCTATCAATATTCTATAGCTTATTTTACGCTGATTTGTGATCATTACCCCTTTTTTTTTTAACCATAAACAATTCTTTAATCTTAAGAAGGGAGTCTACCGAACTCTCCTGTTTCCCATGCTATTTAAAAGTTTCGCTTGAATTCTAATCTAATTCTTATGATCCACACAATAAAATTGTGCTCTTCCTAAAGAATACATGGCCAACTAGTTCCTATCCAATTGATGTTATCATTAGAATATCATTTCTTAAATGTTTTATAAGTTATAATTATCATCTATAGCATCCTGTCTCTTTTAGGAATACAAAATTATATTTTGCGTCTTACCGTTACACAAATAGAATACTGTTCCTTACTAAACTTTGAGCAAAAGATCCATTGTAATACCAGAACAACTATAAACTCCATATCGGAGACTGGATGACTTAGCCCTATAGGTGTTATTTTTAAATTTTTACCATGCTAAAATCTCTAGTCCCATAATAATTCTTGGTGTACTGTAATTCATACTAGGGTAACGGAGTCTTTAACTCTCACTACCTTGCAACCATGATATTTTGATATTCTAATTATAGAGTTTTAAATCCTGAATTAGGATTTTTAAACTCAGTTCTAGTAATAAAACTCTATTCTAGTATATTTGTACCAAAGCGAAAATCATTTATAACTATTCTTATCCTTATATACTATTGGGTAGTACGTAGCTCTACACAATAAATCTCAAGTCAATACTGTAATCTGCAGCTTACAGCACCAAGAATATTGCATAGTTACTACGATACATCCCAATAGAGCAAACTTCCCTATATTTTATTTCTTTCAAATCCACTAATATCTTAAACTTATTTTGATTATGGTACTTACTGACATCTATCAACAGTAATACCTTTACTTCCATCTAGGGCAGATATATTACTACAACTTACTTTTAGGTCCTCTTGCCTTACCTAATTAGGCTTACTAATTAACTTTATAATTTATCATAGTCTAGGAGATGTCTCTCACTAGAAACTTTTCCAAAATTAATTCCAATCATGCTTATTATCGCAATTCTTATCCTAAAAGACTAATTACTAACACATTAAAATTTATCTCCATGCAAGGGAATAGCAGTAGAACATATAATTTTAGCTTTAGCATATAAACAAGTAGAGCCAGAATCAAATAGTACATAAAATTTCATTTTTGGTCCCTCAAAGTTGATTTTTGGTCATACTTCATACCCAATCCGAATTTGGCTTTGATTTAAAAATTTCTAACACAATTAGGTCACAAATGACTATTTCTTCTCTTAAACTATGTCAAAGACATCATTTAGTACTTCTTCACATTTTTGGTCCCTAAACCCTAATGTTCAAAACCCTAATTCATGTCATTTGTTGTATTTAGCTAATTAATCACTTATAACCATGCTCCCTTAACTCAATTAAACTTCTTAACATGTTTAGTTCAAACAAATTTATACTTTGTCCAACCAAACCCTAGCTGTCCAAAATTATATATAACCCCTCAACAAATTTTCTTTCCATTTTAAGTTTATTTACAAGCTCAATAAGTTAGAAATGTAAGAATCAAACTCAAATTATCAACTTTGATTACTAACCTTTTATGTAGAATTTCTTTTTCTTCAAAACTTCTTCCTTTCTTTTTTTTTTTTATTGTCAAGCTCCTTCCCAAGTGACTAGAACAAGTTTTTATGAAGCAAGTATGGGAGAAGTTGAGGTTTAGTGAAGGTTTCAAAGCTTAAAGACAACTTTAATGGAGGAATTTCCATGGAGATGAGAGGGAGAGGGAAAGTGATGTTTTGAAGAAGACCTTTATCTCCTTTTTTTTTTCTTTCTTTTCTTTTTGTTTTTATGTCTTTAGGAAGATCAAAAATCTAATTAAGTAAATATATTAATTATTATTTTTATGGCATCATGCATGAGGTCATGCATGATGTCATCACCTTTTGACTTTTCCATTTTCTTCTTTTTTCATTTATTTATTTTTCTATTAGTTCTATAATTTAATTCTCGATTCCGAAATTTTCTTTTGTAACACCCCAAAATTTTAAATTTTATTATTTTATGTGCATTTTTGGTATTTTAATTTTATTTAAATTTTAGGAATTTTTTTGAGATTTTTCGGAATTTAAAAATCGGGTTTGATTTTCCGAAAATATAAACTTTGATGATTTTTAAAAATTAATTTAAAGACCACGTGGCAAAACTAAAAATATATTTGGAGTCTACGAATTTGTCTGAGTTTTCTGGAATTTTTTCGAAATTTTTGGACCTCGTTTTCGGTCCCGAGGCAGAGTGAAAATTCAAAATTTTGTATCCTGAATCGAACCGGCCGAATCGAACCAGACCGGATCGGACCGGCCGAATCGGACCGGCCTTTTCTTTTTCTTCTTCCCTTCCCCGCGCGCGTCCGACCTCCTCCCCTTCTCTCTCTCTTTTCTCTCTCCTCCCTCCTCCCCTTGCCGAGCCGCCACCTCCCCTGCCTCCCCACCTCGCCGGCGCGCCGCTTCAGCCCTCCCCCACGGCCGGCCGCCGCCTGGAACGCCGGAAAATGGCTCCAGAAGAGACGCGCAGCTCGCGCAACCGTTCACCTTTCCGGCCAAAATCCGGTCGATCCGGCCACCAATCGGACTGGGTCTTGTGTCTAAACTCATCTACTCATCGAGAGCTTTCTATAGACACCAAGAACACCGAAATCCATCGAGCGGTTTGTCCAATTTTTTCTCGGGAAGTTTTAGCCCATTTTGACTTTCGGGCTAGATTTCTGGCAAACCGTGAATCCCACGTGAAAACCGAGAGTACCAGAGCGCTCCACTCGTCGAGAGCTTCGCGGGGATATAAATTTCAAAATTTTCCGACACCATTTTTCGGTGGGTCCCACGGAACTTCGCAGTGTTTTTCCGAGCATTAAATGAGCTTAGAAAATTCTGAAAAATTTATGTACTAACCCCCGTGTTGTGGGCTTCGTGTAGGTATCCTCAATTCACGGAAATTCGACAGTTGTACGGGTCTGTGAATTTCCGGCCAGACAGACCGGTTACCGAAAAAGTCTCCGGATTGAATCGAGATTTTGGCTACCCCACCATTGTCAAATGTCCCGAGCGTGTCCCCGAAGTCGGAATCGGCATAGGTAAACCCGAACCTTACTTTTTCGCAATTTTCTAGTGCTTAAATGAGATTAAAAATCCGTGAAATATTCGTGATAGCTTAGAAAATTATAATTCTTTTTGCAATAGCCTAGTAATATTGCTAAGGACCGCGGGGTAAAGTTTTACAATTTTTAGAGCTTGTTTGGATAGTTTTTGCAAAAATGATCAATTATAAGGACTAAATTGAAATTTTACATATTGTGATGGATGACTGATTTGATGGGCCCAGGAGGGGCTGTGTGATGTGATTGAGTTGTGGATACATGGATTGTGAATATAGAAGTGCGTTTTGAGTCCTTTTGCAGGTTGGGTAGGTCCTAGGTATAGGGGAGATTCTGCCGGATTTTCGGCACGACTTAGGACGTATTTGGTCTTTTCTTGATTTGTATCGAGTCATTTGTATTAAATAATTGTAATGTAATTGTCAGGTGAGCTGGGACAGCCTTCTTCCTCCTCCCAGCCACCACAGTGATTGCTGTCAAGTTTGTGAGTAAAATATTAATTTTAATTGTAATTTCACTATTATTATATGTTCAAGCATGTCCATGCATCACTTATATGCATATATCTATGTAGATAAACTTTAGGCACGATTTTTGTTGCATTCATAACTATGAAAGTGCCATGTATGTTGCTGTAGTAATTTGGAGCAGTGTGCGTGCGTTGGCGTGCGTGTGATGTGGTGTGGACTATGGATAGGACGGGTAGTCACGGCTTGAGATCTTCGCTGGGACCTGATCCTTTGGGAGGTAGTCACGGCTTGAGTTCTTCGCTAGGACCCCCGATTTGGTTTATTAAGCGAAAGTCCGGCTTGAGTTCTTCGCTGGCACCATATTGGATTTATGAGAGCTGTATAGGGGATCAGCTCCCATATATTATGATTGATATCACTGGGTGTGTGAGTGCTCTAAATTACCTCTATGATGTTATGATGTGAAAATGTTATTGATGTTGCATTTCACTCTACAGGGTCCATTAGTTTTAGATAGTTATAGAGATTATGGTTAAAATTGATATTTTACTCTCTGAGTCGAACGCTCACTCCTGTTCAATATTTTTCCAGGCCACAGGAGGATATTTTTTAGGTTAACCTGCTTTCTCCTTCGCAGGTTATTTATTCATGTTTGTGTAATTCTATAAATTTCTAGAATTTCTGCATGTGTTAGAAATGTTTATTTGATATGGGTCTGTAAACTAAATTATTATTTTGGACCTGTAAACTTAGTATTCTATGCATGTTTGATGGATTGGATGAGGGAGCTGAGCTCCCATTTATTTTTATGCTGATGAGTATGTGGAGGGTGAGCTGAGCTCCCCAATTGAGTATTTGTTGTGTATACAGGTCGGATGAGTCAAAAAATCCCCGTTGAAAGGTCCATTTTATGGCCGGACTCTGTCCGGTTGATTTCTTGAAATTGGGCCCAAATGGGCCTTAGAGTTGGGTTAAGTGAATAGTTAGGCTTACTAAGGGCCTCGGGGGCTTTAAGCTGGCCCAGGTCCTAGTGCCAGTCCGGCCCATAGGTTGGGTCGTGACAAATGTGGTATCAGAGCTTAGGCTTCAGATTCATAGGGAAAAATTGTCTAAGTGTTGGGAAGAGTCTACTAGGAGTCACATGCGGAAAAATAGGGTCCACATTCGTCTTGCATTGTCATCTTTGCTTCTAGTTTCTGCTTCATATATTGTGTGTAAATATGAGTCTATAGAGCTGTGTAATGAGTAATTTTGAATTTTGTGGGCTAATGTCTTGAATTTCAGAAAATGCGTAGAAGGTGAGAGCTGCCATCGCACTGTAACTGCATGTGCCTGACGAGGTGTCAGCACAGGATGAGGCGCCTGCCCCAAGGAGGCGGGGTAGGAGGCCTAGAGCTGCTCAAGTAGAAGAGCAGCTGCCAACAGTTCAAGATTAATCTTTCGTGGCACAGGGTCCCATGGACCCCATGACAGCTACTCTAGCTGGTTTGCAGAGGACCATCGATATGATGGCGCAATATATGGTCCACCCTCCACAGCAGCAGCAATCCACCGCACCAAGAGGAGAACCTTACAAACAGATCATAAATTTCAAGAAGTTAGTACCCGGTACTTATGATGTGTCAGACGATGCATATCGTTTTTTGAATTCCTGCAGACAGGCAGGAACAGAGTTGCAGTTGACTGATAGAAGACTTATAGAGTGTATGCAGCATGTCATGGGGCCTATGCCCAGACAATGGATGAATGACTACATATTACCTCGGATGGAGGGTTTGTCGTGGACTCAGTTTGTGGAACTGTTCATCAATCGGTTTGTGCCAGAAAGCTTTAGAGATCAGAAGCAGTGGGCCTTTGAGGCCTTAAGACAGAATGGCAGGTTTGTAGATGAATATGCTACATAATTTTTGAAATTGAGCAGATATGCCCCTACAGCAGTAGCTACAGAAACTATGAAGGTGAAAAGATTCCTAAAGGGGCTTGACAGAAGGTATGCGAACTTGGCCATGATGTCTAATCAGTCTTTTGATGTTGTGGTTGATCGAGCCAGACAGATTGAGATTAGCTATGCTATGGATGACAGCGGAAGAGCAAAGAAAAATAGAGCAGAGGGTTCTACCGGTGTTCCCCAAATGGGTACTCCAGACAGTGGTGGCCAGAGTAATTACAGAGGAAAAAGTAGGAACAAGAAGAGTGGTTTTAGACACAAACCTCGAGGGTTCAGACCTGGATACGGATCCAGCAGTGGTCACAGTTCAGGGTACAACAGTTCTGGGTTTGGTTCAGGATATTCCTTAGCACCTTGTGCACAGTGTGGAAGATGACATTCAGGACCTTGTTTGATGGGTTCAGGAGTATGGTTCAGGTGTGGCCAACCAGGTCACTTTGCTAGGGAATGCCCCATGTTCAGTGAGCCACAGATGGGGTCACAGGGTTCTGTTGCAAATGTTCCTCGCTAGTTGTATCCGGGTGCTTCCAAAGATGGCAGTGGCGATCGATACACAGGCCGAGGATAAGGGGGACATGGATTTGGAGGCAGATCAGGAGGTAGAAGTCAGTATTAGGGTTCTGCCACTCAGGGTAGGGGTCAAGCTCGGGTTTTCACCCTGACCCACCAAGATGCTCAAGCTTCAAATGTAGTTGTGGCAGGTATTCTTCTGGTCTGTTCCTATGAGGCTCATGTTTTAATAGATCCGGGTGCTACACACTCATTTGTCTCCCCTGTGTTTGCCATGAGGTTGGGTAGAAACCCTACAACCTTAGAATGTCCTTTGTCGGTAGCTACCCCACATAGTGACAACATAAATGTAGATATGGTTTTTCCGGGTAGCCCAGTAGTGGTGGATGGAAAGATCCTCCCAGCAGACTTGGTTCCTCTACCAGTGATTGATTTTGATGTAATTTTGGGGATGGACTGGTTGGCAACTCATTATGCCACTTCAGACTGCAGGAACAAAAAGGTGCATTTCCACATACCTGGTGTGGAAGAGTTTAGCTTTGATGGTAACAGGAGCGTGGCTCCATATAACTTAGTGTCAACAATTAGTGCTAGAAAAATGCTAAGGCGTGGATGCTAAGGGTATTTGGCATTGGTGAGAGATACATCTGTAGAAGGTGTCAACATGGAAAATGTTCCTGTTGTCAGAGAATTCATGGATGTCTTCCCTGAAGAGCTTTCAGGGTTGCCACCAGAAAGGGGAATAGAGTTCTGCATTGATGTTGTTCCGGGTACAAACCCCATATCAATGCCACCTTACAGGATGGCCCCAGCAGAATTGAAAGAGTTAAAGGAGCAACTACAGGAGCTTTTGGACAAGGGTTTCATACGTCCGAGCACTTCATCCTGGGGTGCTCCTGTTCTATTCGTGAGAAAGAAGGATGGGTCATTGAGGTTGTGCATTGACTATAGACAGCTGAACAAGGTGACTGTGAAGAACAAGTATCCACTTCCTCGGATCGATGATCTGTTTGATCAGCTCCAAGGGGCTAGATTCTTTTCTAAGATAGACCTGCGATCAGGCTACCATCAGTTGAGAATCAGGAATGAGGACGTGTTCAAAACGGTATTCAGGACAAGATATGGTCATTATGAGTTCTTGGTGATGTCTTTTGGACTCACTAATGCACCAGCAGCTCTCATGGACTTGATGAACAGGGTGTTCAAGCCATTTTTGGACCGTTTTGTCATCGTATTCATAGATGACATTTTGGTATACTCTCGGACCGAGGAAGAACACGTGTGGCACTTGAGAATGGTGTTGCAAACTTTGAAGGAGCACCAGCTATATGCCAAATTTTCAAAATGTGAATTTTGGCTAGAAAGCATCTCATTCTTGGGACACGTGGTTTCTAGTGACGGCATTCAAGTGGATCCCAAGAAAATTGAAGTCAGAATCGATTAGCTTAGGCCTACAACAGTCACTGAGGTGCGAAGTTTTCTGGGTCTAGCTGGCTACTATAGGCGTTTTGTGCAAGATTTTTCCAGGATAGCGGCTCCCCTAACTAAGTTAACTCGAAAGAATGTTCCATTCATTTGGACAGATGACTGTGAGAAGAGCTTCCAGAAGCTTAAGGAGAGTCTAACCACTACCCCTGTGTTGACACTACCTAGGAGTGGTGAAGGATACACTGTGTATTGTGACGCCTCCAGAGTTGGCCTAGGGTGTGTTTTGATGCAGAATGGAAAAGTAGTGGCTTATGCTTCAAGACAGTTGAAGAGGCATGAACAGAACTACCCCACCCATGATTTGGAAATGGCGGCTGTAGTCTTTGCACTAAAAATCTGGAGACACTACCTGTATGGTGAAGTGTGCGAGATATACACCGACCACAAGAGTTTGAAGTACATTTTCCAACAGAGGGATTTAAACTTGAGACAGAGGAGATGGATGGAGCTTCTGAAAGACTATGATTGCACTATCCAGTACCACCCTGGGAAGGCCAATGTAGTGGCAGATGCTTTGAGCAGGAAATCTTCTGGCAGTTTGGCGCACATATCAGTGGAGAAGAGACCGTTGATTCAGGAGGTACATGAGTTGGTGGATCAAGGTTTAATCCTAGATCATTCAGATGAGGGGGTATTGCTGGCTCATTTTTCAATGAGGCCAGACTTGAGAGACAGAGTTAGAGTTTCCCAGCACAGAGACCAACAATTGATGAAGATCATAGAAAAAGTACAGCAAGGTGAAGGCGGTGACTTTGGATTTGCCAATGATGGCGCCCTAGTGCAAGGTTCAAGGATATGTGTGCCCGATGTGGACAATCTCAGAAATGAAATCATGCAAGAGGCACACTATACACTGTACAGTGTCCACCCAGGTTCCACCAAGATGTACCATGATGTGAAAGATAGCTACTGGTGGAATGGCATGAAGAGAGACATAGCAGACTTTGTGTCCAAGTGCTTGACTTGTCAGAAGGTGAAGTTTGAACACCAGAGACCGTCAGGGAAGCTGCAAGAGCTCCCTATCCCAGAATGGAAGTGGGAAATGATCACTATGGATTTTGTGACTGGGTTGCCTTGTACCACGCGAGGATATGATTCGATATGGGTAATTGTGGACCGTCTAACCAAATCAGCTTACTTTTTGCCTGTGAAGACTACGTATTCGGTGGCACAGTACGCCCGACTCTACATTCGAGAAATAGTCAGATTGCATGGAGTTTTCGCTTCTATAATATCTGACAGAGGGCCCCAATTCACTTCTCGGTTTTAGAGAAAGTTGCAGGATGCACTTGGCACACAGTTGAACTTTAGTACGGCCTTCCACCCTCAGACAGACGGACAGTCCGAAAGAACAATCCAAACACTGGAAGACATGCTTCGCATGAGTGTTTTGGATTTTGGAGGTCAATGGGATGATCAGCTAGCTTTGGTGGAGTTTGCCTACAACAACAGTTACCATTCCAGCATAGGGATGGCACCCTATGAGGCACTATATGAAAGAAAGTGTAGGTCTCCTCTGTGTTGGACGGAAATGGGAGAAGCGAAGGTGCATGATGTAGACCTAGTGCAGTACACTTCAGAGGTAGTTCCTTTAATCAGGGAACGATTGAACTTGACTTTCAGATGGCGAGAAGAGTTATGCAGACCCCAGACGGAGGGATGTGGAGTTTGCAGTAGGCGACTATGTATTCCTGAAGGTTTCTCCGATGAAGGGAGTCATGAGATTTGGAAAGAAGGGCAAGTTGGCACCTCAGTATATCAGACCTTTTGAGGTTACGGATAGAGTTGGAGCAGTTGCCTATCGGTTGGAGCTACCACCCAACCTTTCTCATGTTCATCCCATATTTCACATCTCCATGCTCAGGAAATATATTCCAGATCCTTCTCATGTACTACAGCCAGATGTAATAGAGCTAAAGGAGAATTTGACATTTGAGGAGCAACCTATAGCCATAGTGGACCACCAAGTGAGACAGCTAAGATCAAAACAGATCCCTAGGGTTAAGGTCTTGTGGAGGAACCAGTCAGTGGAAGAGTGCACCTGGGAGTCAGAACGGGACATGCGTAGCAAGTACCCTTATCTGTTCAATGTATAATCATGTGCTTTGTTCTGCCTTGTATAAAATTCGAGGATGAATTTTCTGTAAGGGGGGAAGAATGTAACACCCCAAAATTTTAAATTTTATTATTTTATGAGGCATTTTTTGTATTTTAATTTTATTTAAATTTTAGGAATTTTTTTGAGATTTTTTGGATTTTAAAAATCGGGTTCGATTTTCTGAAAATATAAACTTTGATGATTTTTAAAAATTAATTTAAAGACCACGTGGCAAAACTAAAAATATATTTGGAATCTACGAATTTTTCTGAGTTTTCTGGAATTTTTTCGGAATTTTTGGACCTCGTTTTCAGTCCCGAGGCAGAGTAAAAATTCAAAATTTTGTATCCTGAATCGAACCGGCGGAAATCGAATCGGACCGGGTCGGACCGGTCGAATCAGACCGGCCTTTTCTTTTTCTTCTTCCCTTCCCCGCGCTCGTCTGACCTCCTCCCCTTCACTCTTTTTTTTCTCTCTCCTCCCTCCTCCCCTTGCCGCGCCGCCACCTCCCTTGCCTCCCCACCTCGCCGGCGCACCGCTTTAGCCCTCCCCCGCGGCCGCCTCCTAGAACGCCGGAAAACGGCTCCAGAAGGGACGCGCAGCGCGCACGACCGTTCACCTTCCCGGCCAAAATCCGGCCGATCCGGCCACCAATCGGATCGGGTCTTATGTCTAAACTCATCTACTCGTCGAGAGCTTTCCATAGACACCAAGAACACCGAAATCCATCGAGCGGTTTGTCCAATTTTTGCCTGGGAAGTTTTAGCCCATTTTGACTTTCGGGCTAGATTTCTCGCAAACCGTGAATCCCACGTGAAAACCGAGTGTACCAGAGCGCTCCACTCGTCGAGAGCTTCGCGGGGATATAAATTTCAAAATTTTTCGATACCGTTTTTCGGTGGGTCCCACGGAACTTCACAGTATTTTTCTGAGCATTAAATGAGCTTAGAAAATTCTGAAAAATTTATGTACTAACCCCCGTGTTGTGGGCTTCGTGTAGGTATCCTCAATTCACGGAAATTCAATAGTTGTCCGGGTCTGTTAATTTCCAGCCAGACAGACCGGTTACTGAAAAAGTCTCCGAATTGAATCGAGATTTTGGCTACCCCACCATTGTCAAATGTCCCGAGCGTGTCCCCAAAGTCGGAATCGGCATAGGTAAACCCGAACCTTACTTTTTCGCAATTTTCTAGTGCTTAAATGAGATTAAAAATCCGTAAAATATTCGTGGTAGCTCAGAAAATTATAATTCTTTTTGCAATAGCCTAGTAATATTGCTAAGGACCGCAGGGTAAAGTTTTACAATTTTTAGAGCTTGTTTGGGTAGTTTTTGCAAAAATGATCAATTATAAGGACTAAATTGAAATTTTACATATTGTGATGGATGACTGATTTGATGGGCCTAGGAGGGGTTGTGTGATGTGATTGAGTTGTGGATACATGGATTGTGAATATAGAAGTGCGTTTTGAGCCCTTTTGCAGGTTGGGTAGGTCCTAGGTGTAGGGGAGATTCTGCCGGATTTTCGGCACGACTTAGGACGTATTTGGTCTTTTCTTGATTTGTATCGAGTCATTTGTATTAAATAATTGTAATGTAATTGTCAGGTGAGCCGGGACAGCCTTCTTCCTCTGTCCAGCCACCACAGTGATTGCTGTCAAGTTTGTGAGTAAAATATTAATTTTAATTGTAATTTCACTATTATTATATGTTCAAGCATGCCCATGCATCACTTATATGCATATATCTATGTAGATAAACTTTAGGCACGATTTATATTGCATTCATAACTGTGAAAGTGCCATGTATGTTGCTGTAGTAATTTGGAGCAGTGTGCGTGCGTTGGCGTGCGTGTGATGTGGTGTGGACTATGGATAGGACTGGTAGTCACGGCTTGAGATCTTCGCTGGGACCCGATCCTTTGGGAGGTAGTCACGGCTTGAGTTCTTCGCTGGGACCCCCGATTTGGTTTATTAAGTGAAAGTCCGGCTTGAGTCCTTCGCTGGCACCATAGGGGATCAGCTCCCATATATTATGATTGATATCACTGGGTGTGTGAGTGCTCCAAATTACCTTTATGATGTTATGATGTGAAAATGTTGTTGATGTTGCATTTCACTCTACAGGGTGCATTAGTTTTAGATAGTTATAGAGATTATGGTTAAAATTGATATTTTACTCTCTGAGTCGAACGCTCACTCCTGTTCAATATTTTTCCAAGCCACAGGAGGATATTTTTTAGGTTAACCTGCTTTCTCCTTCGCAGGTTATTTATTCATGTTTGTGTAATTCTATAAATTTCTAGAATTTTTGCATGTGTTAGAAATGTTTATTTGATATGGGTCTGTAAACTAAATTATTATTTTGGACCTGTAAACTTAGTATTCTATGCATGTTTGATGGATTGGATGAGGGAGCTGAGCTCCCATTTATTTTTATGCTGATGAGTATGTGGAGGGTGAGCTGAGCTCCCCAATTGAGTATTTATTGTGTTTACAGGTCGGATGAGTCAAAAAATCCCCGTTGAAAGGTCCATTTTATGGCCGGACTCTGTCCGGTTGATTTCTTGAAATTGGGCCCAAATGGGCCTTAGAGTTGGGTTAAGTGAATAGTTAGGCTTACTACGGGCCTCGGGGGCTTTAGGCTGGCCCAGGTCCTAGTGTCGGTCCGGCCCATAGGTTGGGTCATGACATCTTTTCTCTAATTTTATTTGACAGTTAGGTCAGGAGTCAGCTCTCGGGGTCAATTGACGAAATTGCCCCTCGCCAGTTCATTCCGGTTTGCAATTAATTTCTTATTTCTTTCGGCTCCCTGACCTAATTATTTGACTGACTTAACAGTTCTTTTTCATGATTTTCTCTTTTCCACTGTGTTTATAAGGGTCCTAAGGACCGCGGCGTCACATTTTACGGTGAGAAATTTGAGTTTAAATCGACTTCGTAGTCGTTCCCGAGACGGTCACCATCACTGTGACTCTCGGCTCGTTTAACTTCCTATGTTCATTTTTTCTTGTTTATACTTAATTAATTGGACATTACTAATTATTTGTGTTTATGGTTTATCTAGTTGTCTTAAGTATGGTTCTAATCCCCTTAATTATCCGGACCGACACCGATCACCGGAACAGTGAAATATTCCAGGCTATACAAATAGGAGTGTTGCATTTAATCTAAGTAATACACCTATGACTAAGCATGAAAGTTAACTTACCTATCTTGGCTAACTTCAAGTCTTCCAAAACTCTTCAATTTCCTTGCTACTTTGGCTTCCAATCTTCGTAACAAAGCCTAATTTCAAGTTTTTACTTCAGTGGCTAGGTGGTTTATGGAAGGAAAATCAAGAAATCAGGCTTTGGATGATTGTTAATGGAGGGAGAGTGAGAGGAGAGATGAGCCGGCTGGTTTTGGAGAAGAAGATGATAATTTTTTTATTTTTAATTTATGTTTTGTCTCTTTATATTTATCCCAAAATTAATTAATTTAAAATTATAATTTTAATTGTGTCATGAATGTGTCATGAATATGTTATAAATGACAAAATTCTAATTTTTTACATATCCTTTTCTCAATTTCTATACACATAACACTTAATTAACTTCTATTTTAATGTTTTAATCTCTCTCATTTTAGTGGACATTTAGGTTAAAAGTCACCTATTGAAGTGAATTGACCAAAATGTCTCTCATCGGGTTATAGTCCTTTTTTTTTTTTCCATAATGCCTGATGAGTCCTAAGATTCTGATTCACTTGATAGTGCTCGTTCCCTTTTTATTTCTATGATTTTCTAGTTATCAATAGTTTTGCAATTATCCATTAACTAAGGATTTCATGAGGTCTCATACGAATTTAGGGTAGCAATTGAACTTATAGTCACTTCCCATGTAGGTCACTCATCGTTGTGACCTAGGCTCATTTAATCTATTGGTGCTCCATTTCTTTTATTTTTATCCAGCTTCATTTGATCTTTATCAATTTTATTTGTGGCTTCTCTATGTGATTTAAGTATAGTTCTGGACATTCTAGTTGTCCGGATAGACATTAGTCACTGAAATAGTAGAACGTACAGGACTACTTAGTATACGGGTGTTACAATTCTCTCTCTCTTAAAAGAAAATTTTGTCCCTAAATTTTACCTGGTATCAGTCTCTGAATAGCTATGGGTGCTATCTCCTAATGTCCTCCTTACGTTCCCATGTTGCCTCTTGGCCTGAATGATGGTTTCACAGCACTTTAACTAGTGGTATCTGTTTGTTTCTTAGCTGTTTTACCTCATGTGCCAAGATCTTTATGGGCTCTTCATCATATGTCAGGTCTGGATTAACTTCAATCTCCTTTACTGGCAAAATATGAGAGGGGTCTGATCTATACCTCTTTAACATGGAGACATGGAAGACATTGTGAATCTTTTCCAACTCCGGAGGCAATACAAGTCTGCATGCTAATGGACCCACTCTTTCCAGAACTTCATATGGTCTGATGAAGCGAGGACTTAGTTTTCCCTTTCAACCGAATCTCATAATCTTCTTCCAGGGGAAAACTTTAAGGAATACCTTGTCACCTACATTGTACTCAATATCCCATCTCTTTAAATCTATATAGGACTTCTGTCTGTCTGATGTAGTCTTGAGTTTGTCTCGAACGATCTTAATCTTCTCTTTTGTTTGCTGTACAATTTCAGGGCTAATCAACTTTCTCTCACCCACTTCATCCCAACACAAAGGAGTTCTACATTTTCTGCCATACCTATGAAGGCATCCTAATGCTTGACTGATAGTTGTTGTTGTAGGCAAATTCAATCAAAGGCAAGTGTATATCCTAACTTTCTTCAAACTTAATCACATAAGCTCAAAGCATATCCTCCAAAATCTGGATAATCCTCTCAGACTGGCCATTTATCTGTGGATGGAATGCAGTGCTTAAGTTTAACCTAGTTCATAGGGCTTTTTAGAAATTGCCCCAGAATCTAGAAGTGAACCTCGGATCTCTATCTGATACAATGGACACTAGCACTCCATGCAACCTCACCACTTTATCAATGTACAGTTTAGCCAATCTATCTAGACTGTAGTCCATTCTCATTGGCAGAAAATGTGTAGACTTGGTTAATCTGTCCACAATAACCCAAACTGCATCATGATTCTTCTGTGTATGTGGAAGTCCCATCACAAAATCCATAGTGATTCTCTCCTATTTCCACTCGGGCATTGGCAATGACTGTAGCAACCCTGCTGGCACTTGGCATTTTGCCTCTACTTGCTGAAATGTTAGGCATTTGGCTACATATTCTGCAATATCTTTCTTCATGCCCATCCACCAACAGTGTTCTTTCATGGTTCTGTACATTTTAGTTCTACCAGGGTGCATAGCAAATGGTGAGTCATGTGCTTCCTTCAAAATGATTTGCCTCAATTCAACATCATTAGGAATGCACATTCTGCCCTAGTATAGCAACAAGCCCTCATTCTTCACTGCAAAATTTGTTTTCTTGCCATCCCGAGCTTCTTCCATCAATTTCTAATACTTATCATCATTCTGAGCTGCCATTTTAATTTGATCAATCAACACTGGCTTCACTTGCCAAGTAGCTGCCATCTATCCCTCATCATCTATCTCCAAATTTACATGTAATGTCCTCAAGTCATGCACCAGGGATAAAGGTAAAACTCTTAAACTAGCCATGGTCTTATGACTTAAGGCATCTGCTACCACATTTACTTTCCCAGGCTGGTAATCTATCAAGCAATCATAGTCTTTTATTAGTTCTAACCATCTCTTTTGTCTCAAATTTAACTCCTTCTGTATACCTAAATACTTTAAACTTTTGTAATTTGTATAGATGTAGCACTCTTTTCTGTACAGATAATATCTCCAACTTTTCAAGGTAAAGACAATTGCAGCTAACTCCAAGTCATGTGTAGGATAATTCCTCTCATGTGGCTTAAGCTGGCGTAAAGCATAGGCAATGACGTATCTATCTTGCATCAGCACATAACCTAAACCATTGTGAGAAGCATCATGATATATGGTGTATTCTTTACTTGGAGTAGGTAAAGTCAAGATTGAAGCTTCAATTAAACATCGTTTCAACTCATCAAAGCTCTTCTAACACTAATCAGTCACTAAAATTTTACATCTTTCTGAAGCAACTTGGTTAGTGGAGATGCTAACATGGAGAATCCCTTTACAAATCTGCGGTAACAACCTACCAAACCAAGGAAACTCCAAACTTCTGTGACATTTCTGGGCGACTTCCAATTAAGGAAAGCTTCTACCTTATTGGGATCCACCTTGATACCCTCTGCTGATACAATATGCCCCAAAAAGGCAATTTCCTTCAGCCAAAACTCACATTTAGACAGTTTGGCGTGCAACTGTTTCTCCCTCAAAGTCTGCAGCACAATTCTCAAGTGCCTATCATGCTCCTCTACATTCTTTGAATACACCAAAATGTCATCAATGAATACTACTACAAACTGATCCAGATATGGCCTGAAGACAGTGTTCATCAGGTCCATAAAAGCAGCTGGAGTATTAGTCAACTCAAATGGCATCGCTAGAAACTCATAGTGGCCATAGCGAGTCCTGAAGGCAGTTTTTAGAATGCTCTGCTCCTGCACCCTCAATTGGTAATACCTCGATCTCAAATCAATTTTGGAGAATACTGCAGCATCTTTCAATTGATCAAACAAATCATATATCCGCGGTAAAGGATATCTATTCTTTATGGTCACCTTATTCAAATGCCTGTAGTTGATGCACAGATGAAGAGTGCCATCCTTCTTCTTGACAAACAAAATTGGTACCCCCCAAGGTGACACACTAGGGCAGATGAAACCCTTATCAAGTAATTCTTGTAACTGCACATTCAACTCTTTCAACTCAGCAACTGCCATTCTATAAGGAGTAATAGAAATCGGCTTTACACTAGGCATAACCTCAATTTCAAACTGCACTTTTCTTTTTGGAGGTAATCCTAGCAATTTTTCAGGAAAAACATTTGGAAAGTCACATACTGTAGGGAAATCCTTCAATTCTTAACTCCCTACTTGGGTGTCTATCTCATGGGCCAAATATGCTTCACACCCCTTCCGAATCATTCTCCTAGCAAGTGCAACTAAAATGAGATTTGATGGTAATAACTGTAACACCCCTATTTGCATAGCCTGGTATATTTCACTGTTCCAGTGACCGGTGTCGGTCTTGATAATTAAGGGAATTAGAACCACATCTAAGACACCTAGATAAGCCATGAATGCAAATAATTAGTGATAGCCAAATAGTTAAGTATAAATAAGAAAAAAAGAACATAAAAGGTTAAATGAGCTGGGAGTCACAGCGATGGGTGACCTTCCCAGGAAGTAACTGCGAGGTCAGTCTTAACCAAAATTTTGAACTAGAAAATGTGACGCTGTGGTCCTTAGGACTATTGCGGACATAGTAGAAAAGAGAAAATCACAGAAAATAATTGTTAAGCAGGTCAAATAATTAGGTGAGGGATCCGAAAGAAATATTGAATAATTAACAAACTAGATTAGACCGGCGAAGGGCAAATTGGTCAATTCACCCCTAGAGCTTACTCCTGACATAACTGTCCAATAAAATCGGAGAAATGAAAATTTCGGAATCGAGAACTAAATTAAAGAACTATTGAAAATGAAAATTTCCGAATCGAGAACTAAATTAAAGAAGTATTGAAAAAATTAAGGAAAATGGAAAAAGAAAAGAAAAAGTTTTAGTACATCACACACATGACATCACATATGATGTCAAAAGTAATTTTAATTTCTCAACTTTTTGGACTAAGTCAAATAGCCAAATAATTACATAAAAACAAAAGAAAGAAAAAAAAAATTTATGGTCATCTTCATCTTCATTGGCCATCCCTCACCCCTCTCCTCCCACTCACTTTAAAATCTCCATTAACAAACCTCCATTAAAGCATGCTCTAAGCTTGATTTCCCTCACTTAACCCTAATTTCCCCCATAATTACCTCATAAAAGCTTGTTATCTTCACTTGAGAAGAAGATTGAAAAAGTAGAGTTCAAACAAAGGTTAGTACTTAAACTTGACATCTTTTGTTAAATTTTCATGTTTTTAGTTCACTTAACCTAGAAATTACTTTAAATCAAAAGAAAACTATTATTGGGGGACTGAATGGGATTTTCGGCTAGCCTATAAGGGTATTGAAATTTTATGATTTTGATGGAATTGAAGTATTAGTTAAGTTGAATTGAGTGTATAGAGGTTGTTTATAAACTTTAATTGCATTAGATTTCAAATTTATGTAATTAGGGTCTTAACCTCTTAAAAATTAGGGGAAAAATTTGGGAAATGGTCAATTGATGCAAATGACCCTAATTGAAGTGAGAAATGGTCAATTAGGACCATTTGTGGTATGTTTGAATTGGTAGAAACCAAGTGCAATCTGGATTGGTTAGGGTCACTATTCTGGTAGCTTGACCTAGGTCTTTTTCAGGGACTAAAACTAAATATTTACTAACTCAATTGGTGTGAGGCCAATTGAAAATGAAAATAGACACATAATGGCACATTTTTCATTCAGGAACCATGCCTAGAAAATGACATTAACATAGTGAACAATTAGGTCAAACCCGAGTGTAGTGCACTGCCACTGTACCAAAATGACCAAATGAACAGTTTCATTTGGCCATAACTTGGGCTATAAATTTCCAAATAACCTACTTTTTATGGCATTGGAAAGTTATGACATAGCACTACAACTTTCATGGAGAACACCAATCCAAATTCTGCCCATAACTCAGTTATTTTGCCACTTAAAGTTAGTGATTCAAAACTGCTAGAACCAAATTAAGTGCCCAGAAATCTGGGTTAAACCAATCTGGCCAGCCATATTCAAATGGCCATATCTTGGGCTACAAAACTTCAAATAAAGTGATTCAAAAAAAGGGATTAAAGATAAGACAATAAGAAATAACTTTTATGAAGAACACTTTGCCAAATTTCCATAGTAACTTGACCAATAGAACAGTGCAATACAGGACACCAAATCTGAAAATTTGAAATTGTGCTTAGGAGACCTAAAAGTTGAAGGGCAACCAAAATCAACTAATTAAGCAACCAAAATGTGGTATGTGGGTGAAATTGAAATTCTCATTCCTATTAAGCATAAGAAAGTCAACAATTTGACTTGAATAGTATCGTGAATAGTAAACGGAAAATGCAAAATTCAAAGAACGTTAAATTAAGCATATTAGAGCTAGACATAAGTAATTATGAATTTATTATTGAATTTATTATACGTTATGATACTGAAACACTGTAAAATTATGTGTTTCAGTTGAAAAGAATACCAGAAAAGAACCCGAGACATCGAGTCAAGGCCTAGAGGTGACTCGCACAAGATTTGTGCACAACATAAAATTTTTCTGTAAATTCTGTTTGACAATTTGTTTTAATGAATAAATTATGATTTATCTTTATTGCAAATTTGTGACTGAAATGAATATTATGCTTTTGATCTAAATTGTTGGAAATGCAATTGTATGTGTTTGAATTGTTAATAAATATTTAATAAAATGTTAAGATAGTTTTGAAACCACAGTGTCATGACTATATATCTGAATGCCTCACTAGCATGCCTAGTGGGATGAATTAGTTTTGAATTTTGATTCCCTTTCTGGCTGAAGTATTGAGGTGTGTGCCAGTAAAGGAAGAAATTAAATGGGTACCCATAGATTGAGCTAGCTAGTCTTGAGATTCCTCATAAGCTTCTGGCTATTGAGATGAACATTATACTGATGGCATGATATAACTGTGTGTTTTTATGAAATTGTTTTGTGACTTTCGAAATGAGAATGTTTGACTAAAAGTATAAATTGTGTTTTGTATCTGCTTTTTCTTTTCAATACCATAATTGAATAAATGTGATTTGATTTACACATAAAATTGTATTTCTATTATGTTGTGTACCACTGAGTCATTGTACTCAGTGATAGCTTTTCATTGCTGTCACAGTTAGAGAGACTAGTAGAGCAGTGGAGTGAGCTGCTAAGGATTTCAGAGCTACTTTTGGACTTGATTGTACATATTTATTTTGATGTAATTAACTATATATATATATATATATATATATATATATATATATATATATATATATATATATATATATATATATATTTGTAAATTGGTCATGAGCAGTTGTACATATTTTGTAATATTATTATTTTGGATTTTCAGATGAAATTTCTGGACTGATGAATGTAACTTAATTTTTTTTAATGAAATATGTATGAAACTAATTATTACTATTTTCTAAAATATTTGAATTGAAATTTTGAGTTGTGAAATTTTCATTTGAATTATAGGAGTTGAGCTAATTTGTGTCGATTTGAGTTGAAATGGTGGTTGAAATTTGATGAAGTGTTATATTTGAAGTGTTTTCCACATGTTAAAATTTTTTATTTTCTCAAATACAGCCGGCACTCTGCCGAAATTTTTTCAAAATTTGTGGAAAAATAAAAATGGACAAAAATTTTATCAAATCTTTAAACTTTAAGTAAATGTTTTTAATACCTGCTAGAAAAACTCATCACTTTCAAAAAGGAAGAAAATTGTTTTAAAATCCCTTGTAGTGTATTTAATGGGTTATCAGTAGACAGAGTTGGTAATTTATTAGGTATACTACGGGATCATGTTATGCCTTACAGAGGGGTAAGGTGTGATAATAACTGCCTCTCCCCATGTATTACCACATCTTCATACTGGGGGAGACCAAAAGTGACTGTTTTCACTTTACAGTCAATCATAGCATGATGCTTGGCTAACCAATCCATGTCCAAAATGATATCATAATCTCTGAAGGGCATTTCAATTATATCAGATAAGAAAGTATGCCTTTGGATCACCAATGGACAATCCTTATACAATCTATTCACCTTAACTTCTTGTCTTAAAGGACTAGTCACTAGCACCTAAAAATCCATTTTCATGTAAGGAATATCAGCAAAACATGCAATACTGGCACTAACATAAGAGTGAGTAGAACCGGGATCAAATAGCACATACACATCTTTGTTAAAGATGGAGAATGTACCAGCTACTATATCAAAAGTCTCGGCCTCTTCCCTTTGGTGCATGGAGTACACCTTGGCTGGTGCACCACTCTGCTCTGGCTAGTTTACTGAGCCCTGGCTGCCCGAGGTACTGCCCCTGCCTCTGCCTCTGCCTCGGCTAGCTGATTGTGAACCTCTAGTGGCAGAACCTTGAACCAATCCTTCAATGGTGGTAGGTGACCCAGATCTGCGAGCACTGGTATAATCTTTAGCAAAGTGCCCCGTACCACCATAGTTATAACAGGTACCTATGGCCTTGTAGCATACCCTTCCATGGGTCTTGCCACACGTCTCACAGAGACGAACGGATAGTGCTCCTCTGGGTGTCTGTTGGGTAGACCTGGGTGGCCTCTGTCCTGAGGATCTCCCTCTACCAAATTTACGAAAAATGGATCCTCCAAAATATTTTCTTTTTCCCAATCCACTACCAAAAGCTTGACTCGAAGTCTTTCCACTCTTTTCCTTTTCTTCTGTTTCCTTTTTAGCTGCCCCTTCTAACTCAATTTTTTCTAATTCTAAGGCTTGTGAAATCAACTCTGAGAAATTTTCATTTCTGAAACTAACCACTTGCAGTCTCAGACTAGGTCTTAACCCAACCTCAAACCGTTTGCATCTGTCCCTACTGGTGGTGAGTAAACTCTCTGTATGGTGACTCAGGCGCGAGAACTCCCTTTCATACTCTGCCATAGTCCTATCCCCTTGTTTCAGACTTAGAAACTCCTGAAGCTTCATGTCTACATAGGTATCTAGGATGTATTTTTGTCTGAATTCTCTAAGGAAGTAGTCCCATGTCAGCACTGGAGGTTCTACCAAACTGTGGGGAATGGTCTTCCACCATTCATATGCATCTCCATGCAACAGAGAAACTGAATACTCAAACTTGAATTCATTTGTACAGTGCAGTTTCTTGAAGATCCTCTCTATTCTCTCCAGCCACTGCTGTGCTTCTAGTGAGTCTATTGTACCCTTAAACTCTGCCACCCCATATTTCATTAATTTATCATACTGTCTTGCTGGGGGTTGGCGTTGCACTGCTAGTGCATGCACTGGGGCTTGGACTGGCATATTTCCAGTCATTTACTGGAAGAATGCAGCCATTTGTTGCACGAAATTGTGCAGGAAACTGCTGCATGGTGGGACTGGTGCAGCTGGCTCACCGGCATTCTGAGCAGTTGGGGCTTCCCCCTGTGCCTCAGTAGCAACTGATTATTCTACTGAACGATCCCCTTCTTCCATTCCAATTCCCAAAGATTTCTACCTTATGACAACCAACACAAGGAGATTTCTCTCCATTAGTTTATATTCAAGATGTAAATGTACTATATGTATCAATCAATGATATTTAAGCAGTTGTACTAATAAAAAATTAGTTCAATTTCACAGTTCAAAACTCATTTCAAAACCATGCTCTGATACTACTAAAACATATCACACCTTACCCCTCTGTAAGGTATAACATGATCCTGTAGTATACCTAATGAATTAACGAACTTTGCCTACCGATAACCCATTAAATATACTACAAGGGATTTTAAAACAATACCATTTCATTTTAGAGTTTAAAGCGATGATAAAAGAGTTATTAACGTATCCTTGGGTTGGATATAAGTCATAAATTTATTTAGAATTAATTTATCCATTTTAGAATTTTATAAAAATTTTTCGTGGTAACGACTAAAAATGCAATTAAAGCAGTTCTTCAAATCTATTAAAAATTCACCTATAATAGTTTATATGATTCATTCTCAACGAATTCTATATAAAAAAAAATTTCCATCACTAACATAACCCATGAAGAAGTTTAAACATTTATATTCATTGAAAATGAAAGTGATTATTACAAGGTTTTACATTTAGATAAAATCTCAAAGTACTATTACAAATATTTACAATCACAAAATATCATTACATTGCTTTTTATACAACTGCTCAATGTCTGTACAAACATACATACAGCTACAAAATACATCAAAAAGAATTTACAAAGGGTATACATAGTATATACCCAAAGCTATATGTGACACCCCTTACCCGTCTACAGTGTAGCGGAGCAAGATATGCCATACAGTGTGCCGGAGCACCAAATCATATTTCAATTCAATTTACCCTTTTTACTTATTTATTTACAATTTTTGATTAATCTAAATTTTTTGTAAATTTTATAGAAAATCTGGTTGAGTGCCGGCTGTAAATTGAAAAAACAGTTCTTCTGAATCTGTTAAAAACACTTCCAATAAAATCATCACATCATTCTCAGCCAACCACCAATATATTCTCAACAATTTCTCAATTGACTTCAGTATCTTAAAATTTAATTCTATTCATATTACAGTCAACTCAATGAGAAATGCTCACATTATTTATTACTGAACATAGTTCATAGATAATTACATCAAAAGCCAAATTACATGAATTTATAATATACACTACAGAAGTTTACAAAATACAAAATATCAAAATATCAAAAGTGGCCTAATGTTCTACCAAATGCACTGCAATGTGAGGTGACTCTGGACTCCGAGCGCAGATCTGAAGGCTCACCCGGTATGAGGCCTGCTGGACTCCCTAGCTATGTCTTCAGTACCTGCGCGTGGCAAAAGCGACGCGCTAAGCAATTCTACTTAGTGGTAACAATATAAAATAAAATAACTAAAATAAAGTAAATATGCAGAATGTATGTTTATATTTTTGATAGATTAAATTTCTGATATTTATTGCAGTATTATTTGATTAAAATTTAGTAAAATTTATTATCATTGCCTGAGTAACCCATACTAGTCGACTGGACTGGATAAATGGGTAAACTGGCACTGGGTACTAAGTACCTCGGACCGTCACACCATCGGTCACATTATGTCTCCCGGTGTGCAATAGAACAACTAACAAGCTGTAATAATTATCAGGGATGAAACCCAAGTATAATGTCTCAATCAATATAGCCAAAGGCTATTTTATTACAAAATGGCACGTGAGGCCATAAAACTCAGAATGGCATGAAGCCATATGCAGTACTGCTAACAGAATCCTGTTGGCATGCCAACCTATCCAACCAATCTTGCTAGGTATACTAGGGCATATTACACTTTTAAGTTTCACAATTCTTGAAATTCAAGTTTTGGTGTTACTATTTAATTCATTAGTCAATAAAATATTAACTTTTACATGGACAATAGGTACATTGGTTTTAATACTCCCAACATACCACATTTTGCATTCTAAAATTGTTGGTATTGGTTGCCAATACAATTTTTAAGCTTAATGTTAATTGTTCAAAATTTTTAGTTTTCAAGCTTTGTGTTTACTGTTTCATTAGTCATTTTTGCAGTGGGAATTTGGCAAAATGATCAACATGAAAGTTGTTCCTTATTTTGTCTAGTTATATTTCCTTTTTTGAATCACTCCATTTGGAGTTTTGTAGCTCAAGTTATGGCCCATAAACCACAACTGGCCGGATTATAATTTTTCCAGAATTTCTGGACTGACCAAATCTACAGTAATTTGAACAGTGAATGTAAGTTACTTTTTGAATATGTTGTATTCATAATTTGGGTTAGGTTTCTTCATGAAAGTTGTTGGTCTATATCTCAGCTTATTGTTGGTAAAATTTCAGGTCATTTGGACCTTTCTACGTTGAGTTATAGCCAAATGACTAAACACTATTCATTTGGTCATTTTACCCAGGCAGAATGCAAGTCACTCAGATTAGGGCAATTTTTAGGTCAACTTGGTTTGGTTTTCTGGGCATGGTTTCTTCACTAAATTTGTGCCATTATATGTCTAGTTTCATGTCCAATTAGCCTTGTACCAATTAAACCTCTACAACTCTAGTTATTGCTGCCCAAACCTACTGGACTCATGCCCAGTCCTGCAGGTCACCAAGGGCAGCCACACCAAACTCAATTCTCACTACACAAACCACTTCATTTTTTGATTCACACAAAGCCAAATGGTCAATAATTGACCATTAAAACCTACTTTCATCATCACATGATCAAAGTCTCATTTTCATACCAAACCCTAACTCAACTATCTCAAACCATGCATTATACCTTACATTTCATTACTCCACTTAAGAGATTCATATTAAGGGCAGCCATACTACCATTTTAGCTCCATAAAAATCATCACAATCTTACCCCAACCAAGGCTGCCTAAAATATGGAATGGGCATACACATGGTATTTAATAAATTTCTTTGTAATTTACACTCATTCATAGTCCTTTAACATGAATTTAAAGAGAAAATCAAGGTTAGGTCACAAACCTCTAATGGAGTGAAATTTCCAACTTGCTAGGGTTCTTCTTTTTCTTTTCTTTTTACTTCCAAAAGACTCACTAAGATGTAAGAATAATTTTTGGTGTTGGGAATGTAGGGTTTAGTTGGGTAAAAGCTATGGAAATCAAGCTTTAAAAAGCTTGATAATGGTGGCCATGGAGAGGAGTGAAACGGCAAGAAGAAGGAGCAAGAGTGGTCTGATTTTTTTTTCTTTTGTTTTCTACCCATTAGGTCTTTTTAAACATATTAGTGCCATGTGTCAACATGTGATTGGGTGGAAGAATTTTAATGACATCATTGTGATGTCAAAATTCCAATTTCTTTCATTTTCTTTCCTTTTTTTGTCTATTTAATTTCAATTAAATTTTTAACAATATTTATTCACATTTTATGTCATATAAATTATTTACATAAATGGAAAAGTCGTTCAAAAATCATCTCTGAAGACGAAATGACCAAAATGCCCTCCGTTTGGCTTAACGAGCCAAAATTGTCTGTACCAATTGAAAAATTTTTCTAAGCATTTTTTTGGCATTCTAATGCCATAAAAACCTCAATGACCCTTCTTTGGAGTCCCAAAAATTATTTTATAATTTTTCCCTCGGGTCTAGGGTTGTTAACAGCCTTCACTGTCACTTCCCTTTCGGGTTACTCATCACTGGGGTTTCGACTCGTTTAACCTTAGTGTATTTCGTTCCTATAAATTTTTCCTTGATTGTTATGAGCATTATTTAATTTCTTTATAACTCCTCACTCTAGTCTATTTAAAATTTCAAACATTCTAGCTGCTCGGACCGACATTGGTCACCGGAACAGTAGACTGCACAGACTAGCTAAAGTGAGGATGTTACAACTCTTCCTTTATAATAAAAATTTTGTCCTCAAAATTTACCTGATGCAAACAGTTGAGGGAACTTTTGCCTCATTGTCTCTTCACTTTCCCAAGTTGCCTCTTTAGTGTTGTAGTGCCTCCAAAACACTTTCACCATTGGAATTTGTTTATTTCTCAGTTCCTTCGCTTCTCGAGCTAGGATCTGTTTAGGTTCTTCTGTATATGTCAAGTCCAGTTGGATTTCAATCTTTTCCATGGAGATGACATGTGAAGGGTCTGAGCAATATTTTCTCAACATAGAAACATGGAATATATTATGGATTTTATCTAGTTCTGGTGGTAAAGCTAGCCGATAGGCCACTGGTCCCACACGTTCAATGACTTCATATGGGCCAATGAACCTAGAGCTTAACTTACCCTTTCTTCCAAACCTCAGTACTTTCTTACACGGTGAGACTTTGAGAAACACTTTATCGCCACCTGCATACTCTATCTCTTTTCTCTTCAAGTCGGCATAAGATTTCTATCTATCTGAGGCAAGCTTCAAGTTAGCTTTGATTATCTTCACTTTCTCCTCAGTCTGTTTCACCAGGTCTGGTCCTACCAGCTTATCTTCGCCCAATTCAATCCAACACACTGGGTTTTACATTTCCTCCCATATGGTGCGTCATACGGAGCCATTTGAATGCTAGCTTGGTAGCTATTGTTATATGCGAATTCTGCCAGTGGGAGATATCTATCCCAACTCCCCCTCAAACTCAATGACACAACTCCTCAGCATATCCTCCAGGATCTTGATTACTCATTCTGACTGTCCATTCGTCTGGGGATGAAAAGCCGTGCTAAAACGGAGTTGTGTGCCCAAGGCTTCTTACAACTTTTTCTAGAATCTCAATGTAAACCTTGGGTCTCGATCAGATATGATGGAAAGTGGGATTCCATGCGGTCTAACTATCTCACTGATATACAATTCTGCTAACTTCTCTAGTGAGTAGTCAGTCCTAACTTGCAGAAAATGTGCTGACTTCGTCAATCTATCCACTATCACCCATACTGCATCATGCTTCTTCTGGGTGAAAGGTAGACCACTAACAAAATTCATAGTGACCCAGCTCCATTTCCATTCAGGTATGCTTATAGGTTGTAGCAATCCTGATGGAACTTGATGTTCTGCTTTAACTTGTTGACATGTCAAACACTTAGTCACACAGTCAGCTATATCCCTCTTCATACCAGGCCACCAATAATAAGGCTTCAAATCATTATACATTTTTGTGCTTCCCGGATGCATAGCATAAACACTAGTGTGTGCTTATTTTAGAATACTAGCCTTCAGTTCCCTATCATCTGGTACACACACTCTTCCTCTGTAATACAGACACCCATCTGCTTTCACCTCATATTCAGTTTCCTTTCCCTCTGGAATTTTACCCACAATGGCTATTAATTTTTCATCTGCCCTTTGCCCATCTTGTATCTACTGTAGCAGGTTTGGCCTCACTTGTAACTCAGCCAAAATAGCTCCATCTTGAGCTAAGGACAGACAGGCATTTAGTGATCTTAAAGCTGTGATGGATTTTCTACTCAAGGCATCTGTCACACCTTACCCCTCTGTAAGGCATAACATGATCCCGTAGAATACCTAATGAATTACCGCACTTCACCTACCAATAACTCATTAAGTACCCTATAAGGGATTTTAAAACAATTTTCTTACTTTTGTTAAGTGGTGAGCATTTTCTAATAGGTATTTAAAACATATGATTAAAAGTAAATCTAGTTAATATTTTTAGTCCATTTTATTTTTCCGTAAATTTTATAAAAATTTTGACAGAGTTCCCTCTGTATTTTGAGAAAACAGTTCTTCAAATACCTATAAAAAGCACTTCTAAAAATTTTTCTCAACAACTACTTCAATTTCACAATCAAACTCAATCCATTTCAACAACTCCACAATCATTTCAATCAATTTCTCAAGTTCAAAATTTAATAATCCTCAAAATATTAGCAATACATTTCATTCTAATTAAATAAAATAGTTTCATTCATATTTCATTAGAAACAAAACAATTTATATACATCATTACAAAATTTACATTAAGAGAATTTCAAACTACAATATATATTACAACTTTATACAAATTTTATACAAACTCTGCTCAAGACCCATTTTTACATGTCCATACATTTATGTGCAATATATACATCAAAAGAAATATTTACAGTTAGGGTATAAATTATACGCGAAGACTTTAAGCTGATAGCTCCTCACACCTCAGCAACTCAATCTGCTGCTCCTCTAGTCTCTGTATCTGCGACAGCAATATAAGCTATCGCTGAGTACTAGGACTCAGTGGTGCACAACATACTAAAATAATCTTTATGCAAAAATTAAATCACATTTTTTCAAAAATTTGGCTGAACATGAGAATTAAGTACAAATCATGCATTATGAGATTTTAAATGCAAACCAAGTTCATTTCAAAGTATCAAAACACATTTCATAAAACCCACAATTAAATCATGCCATTCGAAACAAATAAAATCTCAATAGCTGGAGGCTAAAGAGAAATCACATCACAAGGCTAGCTAGCTCAAATTTATGGATATCCATTCACATCCTCTTCTACTGGCACACCTCAACACTTCTCCAGAGAAGGAATCAAAATTCGAAACTAATTACCCTCACTAGTCATGCTAGTGAGGTGTTCAAATATATGGTCATGACACTGTGGTTTCAAAACTTATCTTAACAATTTGCTAAACATTGTCATTTCAAATATACACAATAACTTTCAATAATTTAAGTCAAAACATCATAACTAATGTCACAAATAAATTTTCAACAATTCAAAGCAAATGTAAAATACATATTTCATTCACTTTATCACTACATTTTAAAGCATAGTGATGTTGTGCACAAACCTCAAGCGAGTCGCCCCTTAGCCTCGACTCGGTTCCTCGTGTTCCTTCCCGATATTCTTTTCAACTGAAACACACAATTTTACAATGTTTCAGTACTAGAACTTAACATAAATCCAAAATGAATTTAGCCTCATTTTTACCTAGCTCTAATGTGCTAAACTTGCCGTTCTTGAAATTTTGTGCTTCGGGTTACTATTCACTATACTATTCAAGTCAATTTTTTGACTTTCTAAGGCTTAATAGGTATGGGAATTCCAACTTCACCCACATACCACATTTTGGTCATTAAATTTGTTGGTTTTTGTCATTTTCTCAAAGCTTAAGTCCTTTTGGCAAAATTGTCAAATTTTCAGTTTTGGTGCTCCTAGTTGCACTGTTCCATTGGTAATTTTACTGTTAGAATTTGGCAAAACTTCCTTCATAGAAAATGTTCCTTATTGTCTTAAGTTTATTCTCATTTTTGGATCACCCCAATTGGAGTTTTGTAGCTCAAGTTATGGCCATTTGAACCATGGCTGCCGGATTGAAACAATCCAGATTTTCTGGGCAACTTTGGTGCTGACAGTTTTGGGTCATCAACTTGGGGTGGGCAAATGACTTGGTTGCTGGCAGAATTTGGGTTTGTGTTCTTCATGAAAGTTTTAGGTCTATATCTCATCTAACCACTGGTAAAATTTCAGGTCATTTGGACCTGCTTAGCTCGAGTTATGACCAAATGAACAAATACTGTTCATTTTGTCAGTTTGTGTAGGGCAGCCTACACTTTTCCAACTTTGGTCAATTTGTTCACTAAGTTTTGGTCACTTTTTGGGCATGGTTCCTAAATGAAAATTGAGTCATTTTATGTCTATTTTCATCCCCAATTGGTCCCATATCAATTGGACTTGTAAAATTTTATTTTTGGTCCCTCAAAGTTGACTTGGTCATGCTGCCAGCAGCATGACCACACTCCCTCCGAATTTGATTTTAATTCCAACCATTCCAACACAACTCATTTGGTCCCAAATGACCATTTTTAACTTCAAAATAGGTCAAACATATCATTTACCAATTTCTCATAATTTTGCCTCCCAAACCCTAGGTCCAAACCCTAACTTCCATATCTTACTCACTTGTTAAATTCTAAATGCATTTTTAGCACTCATACCCTCACTTACACTTAACCACTTCATTATTTGTATCAAAATTATGCATTTCAACATTAGTTTGCTGCTGGCCAAAATTCCTAGGGTTCTAGATAGGCATGATTTTGCATGTTTTCATGTATTTCTAACCACTTTCATCTTACTTCTATACTTATAATTCAATCAAAATTAAGGAAGAGAGCTTACATCAAATGGAGCTTTCCAACTTCTTGGTTCTTCAAGCTTCTTTCAATTTTTCTCTTCCCAATCTTCTTAACAAGACTCAACTACAAGTTTTAATTAAGAAACTTATAAATTTTATGGCTCAAATCTTGGGTTTAAGAAGCTTTTTAGTAAGCTTCAATGGAGGAGGTTAAGAAAATGAGAGAGATGAAAGAGGAGATGAGAGTGACGGAAATGGGAAAAAAAGGAACCAATTTTTTTTTCTTTTTATTTTTTCTTTTAATTATTAAGATTTATCCCCAAATTTTCAATTATTTAAATATTAGGTTTATTGCATCATGCATGATGTAATAACCTTTTTCAACCTTTTTTTTTCTTTTTTTTTTCTATTAGTTCTTTAATTTAATTCCCGATTTCAAAATTTTCTTTTCTCCGATTTTATTTGACAGTTAGGTAAGGAGTCAGCTTTCGGGGTCAATTAACCAAATTGCCCTTCGCCGGTTTAACCCGGTTTACAATTAATTCCATATTTCTTCTGGCTCCCTGACCTAATTATTTGACTGGCTTAACAGTTCTTTTTTGTGATTTTCTCTTTTTCACTGTGTTCATAAGGGTCTTAAGGATCGCAGCGTCACATTTTACGGTTCGAAATTTGAGTTTAAAACGACTTTGCAGTCGTTCCCGAGAAGGTCACCCATCGCTGTGACTCTCGGCTCGTTTAACCTCTTATATTCTGTTTTTCTTATTTATACTTAACTAATTGAACATTACTAATTATTTGTGTTTATGGCTTCTTTAATTGACTTAAGTGTGGTTCTAATCCCCTTAATTGTCCAGATCGACACCGGTCACCGGAACAGTGAAATCTACCAGGCTATGCAAACAGGGGTGTTACAGCATCAGCAACTACATTTAGCTTCCTAGGATGATAATCTATCACACAATTATAGTCATTTAGGAACTCAATCCATCGCCTCTATCTAAGATTGAGCTCCTTCTGGGTTGGCAAATATTTTAGACTCTTGTGGTCTGTATAGATGTAGCATTTTTCACCATATAAATAATGCCTCCATATCTTCAGTGCGAAGATAATTGCTGCTAACTCCAGGTCATGAGTAGGGTAGTTCTGTTCATGTGGCCTTAACTACTTGGAAGCATAGGCAACCACTTTCCCCTCTTGCATCAATACACACCCTAGCCCATTATGCGAGGCATCACTGTAGACCACAAAGTCTTTTCCCGACACTGGCTGTGTTAACACTGGTGCTTCTGTCAACATAGCCTTCAGCCTCTCAAAACTAGCTTGGCACTTGTCGTTTTAGCCAAATTTCACATTCTTGTGCAACAACTTGGTCATTGGAGTAGCTATAAGAGAAAACCCCTTCACAAATCTTTTGTAATACCCAGCTAGCCCCAAGAAACTTCTGACCTCAGTTGTATTTCTAGGAGGCTTCCATTCCATCACTACTTCTATCTTTTTGGAATTTACTCTAATCTCCTCAACTGATATTATGTGTCCAAGAGAGGAGATTTCACTCATCCAGAAGTCACATTTGGATAACTTAGCATACAGCTTCTTTTCTCGTAGGGTTTGCAAACAATCCTTAAATGTTCATCATGTTCTTCCCTGGTCTTGGAATACACTAGAATATCATCAATAAAGACCACGACAAACCGATCTAAATATGGATGAAAGATACGGTTTATAAGGTCCATAAATGCTGCTGGTGCTTTTGTTAACCCAAACGGCATTACTAAAAATTCATAATACCCATACCGGGTTCTTAATGCAGTTTTTGACACATCTGCATCCTTTACCCTCAACTAATAATATCCTGATCTGAGATTAATTTTTGAAAATACACTGGCTCCCTTCAACTGATCAAACAGATCGTCAATTCTGGGCAATGGATATTTATTCTTCACAGTTACCTTGTTCAACTGCTGGTAATCAATACACAATCTCAAAGTTCCATCCTTCTTCTTCACAAACAGCACCGGAGCTCCCCATGGTGACACACTGGGGCGTATGAACCCCTTATCGAGTAACTCCTGCAATTGAATTTTCAACTCCTTCAATTCAGTGGGTGCCATCCTATAAGGGGCAATAAAAATTGGTGCTGTACCCGGCATTACCTCAATAGCAAACTCGACTTCCCTTTCTGGTGGTAAACCAGGCAACTCTTCAAGAAATACATTTGGGAAGTCCCTTACTGTGGGTATATCACACAAGTTTGGCTTAGTCTGCCTAGTATCAACCACGTGTGCTAGGTAAGCTTCACAGCCTTTTCTCATCAATCTTCTTACAACTATGGCTGAGATAACATTGGACATAAAATCTGTTCTTTCACCCACAACTGTAATCTCATTACCCCCAGAAGTTTTCAGAGAAATCCTCTTCAATTTACAATCAACTATTGCCTGATGACGTGACAACCAGTCCATTCCCAAAATCACGTCAAACTCATGGAAGGGCAATTCAATTAGGTCTGCCGAGAATTCATACCCCTGAATCCTCAACGGGCAACCTTTATACACCTTATTTACTACCATACTTTGGCCTAGTGAATTTGTGACCAGAATGTCTTGATCACTTTCCTCTACTGGAACTCCCCTCTCTATGGGTAGTTTAATGCAAATGTAGGAATGAGTGGATCCTGGATCCACCAATGCATGCACAAAAGTGTTGTAGAGGGAAAACGTACCCCTGATAACATCCGGGGCATCTTGCTCCTCCTAAGCTCTGATGGCATAGGCCCTGGCAGGTACTCTAGTCTCTAGCCTCTCAGCTAACTCGGATGCAGGCCTCAGTGATGGACCAGCTGCCTCAGATTTACCAGGTTTCCTACCCCTTTGTGCTGCAAGAGCAGGTCTATCAGCTTGTGTTGGAGCAACTGTAGTAGTCCTCTTCGGACAATTCTTGATCTGATGTTCTGTAGATCCACACCATAAGCATGCACCAGTCACTCGCCAACAGTCCCTCTTATGCCACTTCTAGTAGTACGGATAGACAGAAGATGCTGGGGCTGGTCTCCTGAACACCGTCCCTGGAGAGCTGCCCACTGATGGTGTGGACTGGCCTCTCCTAGGTGTAAACTGTAGTCTGGGCCCCTGGGACTGACCCTGACCTTGTGGTTGTCCTGAACTCTGAGCAGGAGGACCTTTACTCTTCTTACTAGGAGCAGAAAATGTACTGGACTGACCTGGACCCCTCTTCTGCTATCTTTCCCTTCTATTTTATTCATTTATTCGGACTCTTTCTACTTTCGTTGCAGCATCAACTAGCTTAGTAAAATCCATAATCTCCAATGTTGTTATCATGACTTTGATATTGTCATTGAGCCCTTCTTCGAACCTTCTGTACCTCTCTGCCTCTGTAGGGACTATCTCCCTCCCATACCGGCTCAGTCTGACGAATTCTCGCTCATACTTTACCACTGATAGTTGCCTCTGTCTTAGAGTGATAAATTCTCTTCTTCTCTTTTCTAAATACACTTTACTGACATATTTCTTCCTGAACTCTGTGAGAAAGAATTCCCAGGTGATCTGTTCCGGTTGCACCTCACTGGTTACTGTGTCCCACCACTGATATGCATCATCTTGAAGTGGGGACACAACACCCTCCAGGTTCTGCTCTAGGGTGCAGTTAAGCTGTTTCAACACTCTGATTGTTCTATCCAACCAGTTTTATGCTGTCATGGGATCATCCTCCCTCTTCCCAAAGAAATCCACAGCCCCATGTTTTCGTAGTTTCTCCAGATGGGACTTCTGTGGTGCTGGTGGAGGTTGTGGCTGTGGTTGTGGTAGTGGAATTGCCCCCATCATATGCCGGTAAAACTCAGTCATTTGCTGAAATAGTGCAAACTGAGGTTGGGCAGGTGCCTCAGCTGCTAGTGGAGCAGATTCTCCCCGGCCCCCAGATTCAGCCCTTGGAGCACGACTCTCCACCTCTTCATCAACTGCTCTTTGAGAAGTAGGATCCATATCCTATTCAAAATAAGAAAACAAACAGATCTGCATCAGTGTCACCTTAACACTTATAAATGCAATGCAATGGTATGCACTATATCTAGGCCTAGAAACGCCTAAACCGATGCTCTGATACCACTAAATGTGACACCCCTTACCCGTCTATAGTGTAGCCGAGCAAGATATGCCATACAGTGTGCTGGAGCACCAAATCATATTTCAATTCAATTTTCCCTTTTTACTTATTTATTTATAATTTTTTATTAATCTAAATTTTTTCACAAATTTTATAGAAAATCCGGCAGAGTGCCGACTGTAAATTGGAAAAACAGTTCTTCTGAATCTGTTAAAAACACTTCCAATAACATCATCACATCATTCTCAGTTAACCACCAACCTATTCTCAGCAATTTCTCAATTGACTTCAGTATCTCAAAATTTAATTCAATTCATATTATAGTCAACTCAATAAGAAATGCTCACATTATTTATTACTGAACATAGTTCATAGATAATTACATCAAAAGCCAAATTACATGAATTTATAATATACATTACAGAAGTTTATAAAATACAAAATATCAAAATATCAAAAGTGGCCTAATGTCCTACCAAATGCACTGCAATGTGAGGTGACTTTGGACTCTGGGAGCAGATCTGAAGGCTCACCCTGTATGAGGCCTGCTGGACTCTCCAACTATGTCTCCAGTACCTGCGCGTGGCAAAAGCGATGCGTTAAGCAATTCTGCTTAGTGGTGACAATATAAAATAAAATAACTAAAATAAAGTAAATATGCAGAATGTATATTTACATTTTTGATAGATTAAATTTTTGATATTTATTGCAGTATTATTCGATTAAAATTTGGTAAAATTTATTATCATTGCCCGAGTAACCCATACCAGTCGACTGGACTGGATAAACGGGTAAACTGGCACTTGGTACTAAATACCTCGGACCATCACACCATCGGTCACATTGTGTCTCACGATGTGCAATAGAACAGCTAACAAGCTGTAATAATTATTAGGGATGAAACCCAAGTATAATATCTCAATCAACATAGCCAAAGGCTATTTTATTACAAAATGGAACGTGAGGCCATAAAACTCAGAATGGCATGAAGCCATATGCAGTACTGCTAACAGAACCCTATTGGCATGCCAACCTATCCAAACCAATCTTGCTAGGTATACTAGGGCATATTGCACTTTTAAGTTTCACAATTCTTGAAATTCAAGTTTTGGTGTTACTATTCAATTCATTAGTCAATAAAATGTTGACTTTTATATGGACAATAGTTACATTGATTTTAATACTCCCAACATACCACATTTTGCATTCTAAAATTGTTGGTATTGGTTGTCAATACCATTTCTAAGCTTAATGTTAATTATTCAAAATTTTCAGTTTTTAAGCTTTGTGTTTACTGTTCCATTAGTTATTTTTGCAGTGGGAATTTGGCAAAATGATCAATATGAAATTATTCCTTATTTTGTCTAGTTACATTTCTTTTTTTGAATCTCTTCATTTGGAGTTTTGTAGCTCAAGTTATGGCCCATAAACCACAACTAGACGGATTATAATTTTTCCAGAATTTCTGTACTGACCAAATCTACAGTAATTTGAATAGTGACTATAAGTCACTTTTTGAATATGTTGTGGTCATAATTTGGGTTAGGTTTCTTCATGAAAGTTGTAGGTCTATATCTCAGCTTGTTGTTGGTAAAATTTCAGGTGAATTGGACCTTTTTACACAGAGTTATGGCCAAATGACTAAATACTATTCATTTGGTCATTTTGCCCAGGCAAAATGCAAGTCACTCAAATTAGGGCAATTTTTAGGTCAACTTGGTTTGGTTTTCTAGGTATGGTTTCTTCACCAAAGTTGTGCCATTATGTGTTTAGTTTCATGTCCAATTGGCCTTGTACCAATTAAACCTCTACAACTCTAGTTATTGCTCCCCAAACCTGCTGGACTCATGCCCAGTCCTGCAGGTCACCAAGGGTAGCCACACCAAACTCAATTCTCACTACACAAACCACTTCATTTTTTGATTCACACATAGCCAAATGGTCAATAATTAACCATTAAAACCTACTTTTATCATCACATTATCAAAGTATCATTTTCATACAAAACCCTAACTCAACTATCTCAAACCATGCATTATACCTTATATTTCATTACTCCACTTAAGAGATTCATATTAAGGGCAGTTATACTACCATTTTAGCTCCATAAAAATCATCACAATCTTAACCCAACCAAGGCTGCCGAAAATATGGGATGGGCATAGACATGGTATTTAATAAATTTCTTTGTAATTTGCACTCATTCATAGTCCTTTAACATGAATTTAAAGAGAAAATCAAGGTTAGGTCACAAACCTCTAATGGAGTGAAATTTCCAACTTGCTAGGGTTCTTCTTTTTCTTTTCTTTTTGCTTCCAAAAGACTCACCAAGATGGAAGAATAATTTTTTGTGTTGGGAATATAGGGTTTAGTTGGGTAAAAGCTATGGAAATCAAGCTTTAAAAAGCTTGATAATGGTGGCCATGGAGAGGAGTGAAACGGCAAGAAGAAGGAGCAAGAGTGTTCTGATTTTTTTTTCTTTTGTTTTCTGCCCATTAGGTCTTTTTAAACATATTAGTGCCATGTGTCAACATGTGATTGGGTGGGAGAATTTTAATGACATCATTATGATGTCAAAATTCTAATTTCTTTCATTTTCTATCCTTTTCTTGTCTATTTAATTTCAATTAAATTTTTAACAATATTTATTCACATTTTATATCATATAAATTATTTACATAAATAGACAAGTCGGTCAAAAATCATCTCTGAAGACGAAATAATCAAAATACCCTCTGTTTGGCTTAGCGAGCCAAAATTGTCTATACCGATTGAAAAATTTTTCTAAGCATTTTCTTAGCATTCTAATGCTATAAGAACCTCAATGACCCTTCTTTGGAGTCCCAAAAATTATTTTATAATTTTTCCCCTGGTTCTAGGGTTGTTAACGGCCTTCACCGTCACTTCCCTTTCGGGTTACTCATCACTGGGGTTTCGGCTTGTTTAATCTTAGTGTATTTCGTTCTTATAAATTTTTCCTTGATTGTTATGAGCATTATTTAATTTCTTTATAACTCCTCACTATAGTCTATTTAAAATTTCAAACATTCTAGCTGCCCGGACCGACATTGGTCACCGAAACAGGAGAAAGAAAAAACTGCAGAGAGAGCAGCGTGGAGTAATGCTAGATATAGTGTAACATCCTCACTTTAGCTAGTTCGTACAGTCTACTGTTTCGGTGACCAATGTCCATTACTCCACAATGATATAAAAGGGCCAACATCCATCTTTTTACATTCACAAATTTATTTTATAAAATTAAAGTCCTCAAATGCAAGGAAAAATCATAATTCATTCATTTAAACTCATTCAAATCAATTTCAAATTTTAAAACATAGAAAAAAGGTTAGTTGTGCACAAATATTAAAATGAGTCTCTTTATTTGTGTCTTAAGCCTTTCCTTCCTTGGGAGTCTCTTTGTCCATTGAAATCACACAATTACTAAGCTTTAATACTCACCCCAATTATCTCCAATAGCTAATCAAATAAAGGCCTAATGTATCCCTAAGTAGATTTTGAAATTTCAATGTATTCTGGGTTCAGGGCAGTTGTAAACCCTGACTTTGCAACCATATTTCAACCTAGTTCTAGTCATAATTTGATGAAGTGATCTTCATGAAAATTGTTCCTCTATGTCTTAGTTGTATTTTCTAATTTGAATCACTCAATTTAGAGTTTTGGATCTCAAGTTATGGCCATGAAATTAAACACTGTTCAGGTGCCATATGTTGAAATTCCAAGTTTTCTAGATTTATATCTTAATATTTCATTCTATATTCAGATATCTTAAGCTCATAATTTGGCCCTAGTCCCTAAAACAATGTTTGACGTCTTTGTCTTAGGTTTTCAAATCATTTTAAATCACTTTAGTTGGAGTTTGGTAGAGGAAGTTATGGCCTGATAACCATTTGGAGGTCATAAGGCCAATTATTTAAGGAGTAGGAATTCCAGATTTAGAATTCCTGATTTATCCCAACAATTACCCTACCTTGCCCTAAGAACTGGGTTCTGGTCAAAACATGAAATTTTTAGTTCTATGTCTTATGAGAATGTTGGCTTTAAAACCACCTAATTTTCATTTTTGTAGCCCAAGTTATTGCAATTTTTCCAAAACTGGTCGGATAGCTCATTGTTTAAGATTTCCAGGTTAGTCGAGAATTAGGGCAGATTTGCTGGAGCAAATTTGTCTAATAATTTGATCAAGTTATGGTCATAATTTGACTCTATATTCTCCATAAGAATTGTTCTCCTATATCTTAGGTTTCCATTGGTTCAAGAAACACCAAATTTGAAGTTTTCTAGAATGAGTTATGCCTAATTTACTAAGTATTGTTTATTTGGTCATTTTTTGTCAGGTTCAAAATTACAATCTGGATTCAAGGCTCATTTAGGATAACTTATGGTCATTTCCTGGGCATAGTGTCTTCATGAAAAATTTAGCATTATGTCTTAGGTTTCTTTTTCAATTGCTTTCACACCAATTAGAGTTGTGTAACTTCATTTATAGGCTATTAAGCACATTGGACTCAAGTGTCCAGAATCCAGCAATTCAACATACTGCCAATTCATTCATTCATTTCATCAATTCACATCAATTCTCAACCAAGGCATACCAAATGACCATAATTTCCTCTTATAAATATCAATTGCATAACATACCATAAAAGCCCTAATTTCCCATAAACACTAATTGCTTCAGTTTCCAATTCATGCATACCATGCAAGTTCCACATGCAATTCAAGTTTAGCACTTCTTAAACATCATAATTTATGTGTAAGTTAAATTAAACCTATCAAAACCCTATCATATGAAGGTTGGCAAAAATTCCAACCTCTTCTAACAACTAAGATTTCATCCATTTTCAAGTTAATTTCTACTCAACTAAGCTTGAATCCAAGTAATACACCTATGACTAAACATGAAAGTTAACTTACCTAACTTGACCAACTTCAAGTCTTCCAAAACTCTTCAATTTCCTTGCTCTTTGGCTTCCAATCTTCCTAACAAAGTCTAATTTCAAGTTTTTACTTCAGTGGCTAGGTGGTTTATGGAAGGAAAATCAAGAAATCAAGCTTTGGATGATTGTCATTGGAGGGAGAGTGAGACGAGAGATGAGCTGGCTGGTTTTGGAAAAGAAGATGATAATTTTTTTATTTTTAATTTATGTCTTGTCTCTTTATATTTATCCCAAAATTAATTAATTTAAAATTAATTCTAATTTTTTACATATCCTTTTCTCAATTTCCATACACAACACTTAATTAACTTCTATTTTAATGTTTTAATCTCTCTCATTTTAGTAGAAATTTAGGTCAAAAGTCACCTCCTGAAGTGAATTAACCAAAATGCCCCTCATTGGGTTATAGTCCATCTTTTTTTTCATAATGCCCGATGAGTCATAAGGTTCTGATTCACTTGATAGTGCTTATTCCCTTTTTATTTCTATGATTTTCTAGTTCTCAATAGTTTTGCAATTATCCCTTAACTAATGATTTCATGGGGTCCCACACGAATTTAGGATAGTTTTGCAATTATACTTTAATTTATTATTTTTATCCATTTTAAAAATAAAATAAATAATATGATAAAATAATTTAACAATTATATGTTTATTTTAAAAATAAAATAAATTATATGATATAATAAATTGGTAATATTATATTTATTTTAGTAGTAAAATAAACATATTATACATATCCTTATTATTCATTTTATATATTAACAACAACATTTATTCATAACTTTATCAAACACTTAACATAAATTATTTATTATGAGGTATCAACTATCAATTACCAATGGTATTTAATAGTTAAACCAATCAGGCCCTAAATAAAGCTCAAAAAAGTCTCTCAATTTGACTTCAAACTCCAACCCTTTTTTGAATGGCGAGAATGATTTGAGAAGGGACCAGCTATTCATGGAAAAGAAATCTAGAATCCAAATGCTTTATAAATTGTACATACCTTGACTGATACTCCAAACTGAGAGCAAGGTGGTTTGGTTTCTATTATCGTTAACGAAAGAAACCTCGCAGCAATCATCGTTAATGTCTTATAGAAAGGTATATGAAGACAGAATGATATAGCTTTCGATAAAATTAATGCAAATATGGAGAAAATTGATTTATTGATTCAATCATTGGTTAAAAAATTTAATTTGCCTATTCTTGTACCTTTTGATGGCCAGGTCTTTAGGCTAGAGGAACTAACGCGGTACCTAAAGGTGTTAAGGAGCTTAGGAGGCAGGTTCAATCTCCAACTCCTAAGTGCAGTGCTAAGGGGAGCCGTGTAACAGCAAGGAAAGATACCAACAGGTGACTAGTCAACCAAGAACACCAGTTCAGCTTAGCTACTCTAATGGGAAAACTGTTGTTCCCACCCAAGTTGTTAGTAACACTAACCCGATCACTTACCTTAGTGTTTATGATGCAGAGGTAGTTGTAGGACCTCAGGTGATACTAGCTCCTTAGCAGGTGCATATGTGACACCCCTTACCCGTCTACAGTGTAGCCAAGTAAAATATGTCATACAATGTACCTGAACACCATATTTTATCTCAATTATTTTTATCCTTCCTTTAACTTATTTCTTTATGGTGATGAAATGCAATTTGTGAAATTTAACTCATTTAAGTCATTTATTAAAATTATAAATTCATTTGAGGTTCCGAAAATTTTATAGAAAATCCGGCAGAGTACCGGCTAAAAATGGTGAAAACAATTCTTCGGAACCTGTGAAAAACACTTCCTATACATTTTCAATCATTCTCAAACTCCATTATATCAACAAAATCTCAATATTTCTCAACCATTTCTCAAAAATTCTTCTATTTGTCATTCATTCATTTCATATGATAATCATGTACAAATCATAAATAAATAGCCAATTTTCATTTATAAACACAAATTACAAATATTTACATTAATATCAAAATATATTACATGAGTCTCAACTATACAAGAGAAAATAAAAGTTTAATTACAAAATACCAAAATGGAACCTAGTGTCCTACCAATGCACTGAAGTTTGTGAGGTGACACGAACATTATGAAGAACTGTGAACGACCTCACCCAGTCTGTGGTCTACTAGGCTCTCCGTCAGTCTCTCCAGAACCTACGCGTGGCAAAAAACAACGCGCTAAGCAATAATGCTTAGTGGTGCAAATAATAAAATAAAAAGAACTAAAAGAAAATAAATATGCAATGTATCTATTGACGTCTCATGCAGACAAATTTTTGGTAATTATTTGTAGTCTATTTATTTGGCACTTGTTATATCAATCATTTCATTAAATTTATCAACTTGCATTTTTTATTGCCCAAGTAACCTATACTGGATGACTAGACTAGATAAACGGGTAAACTGACACTGGGTACCAAGTACCTCAGGCCGTCACACCATCAGTCACATATGTATCTCTCGGTGTGCAACAGAATAGCTAATAAGCTGTAATAATTATTAGGCACAAGGCCAAGTATCACCATAATAGCTGAAAGCCATAAAATCACAGAATGGTATAATGCCATGTGCAGCAGTGCTAACTGAACCCTATTGGCATGCCAAACTATCCAAACCAATCTTACTAGGTGTACTAGGGTACATTACAAAGTTATTAATTGAATTTTCATGTTTTACATATAAGGTTACTATTCATTTTACTATTTAGGTCAAATTATTGACTTTTCAATGCATAATAGTTACATGAGTCCTAATTATATAAATTTACCACATTTTGGTTCCCAAAAATGTTGGCATTAGTTGCCAATCCATACTTCTAACCAATGGAAAAATAAATCAAAATTTTAATTTTTGGGAGCTAGAGTTCACTATTCTATTAGGCTATTTTACAATGAGAATTTGGCCATGTGTTCTCAATCAAAGTTGTTCTTTATTATGTCTAGTTATATTTCACTTTTTGAATCACCCTATTTGGAGTTTTGTAACTCAAGTTATGGCCTAAATACTATAACTGGCCGGATTGCAATTTTTCCAGAATTTCTGGGCAGAATCAACTCTGGCAGTTTTGATGGCCTGACTGCAGGTGAGTTTTTGGATAGGTTATGGTCAAAATTTGGGTTTGTTTTCTTCATGAAAGTTGTAGGCTATGTCTCAGCTTTCTATCGGTATAAAATTTAGGTTAATTGGACCTTTCTACACTGAGTTATGACCAAATGAATTAACATTATTCATTTGGTCATTTTCCAGGGACAACATATTGGTTACCCAGATTAAGTCATTTTTTAGGGCTACTTAGGTTAGTTTTCTGGGCAGGGTTCCTTCACCAAGGTTGTGGCATTATGTATCTAGTTTCACCTCCAATTGGCCTTGCACTAATTGGAGTTACACAAGTTCAGTTAAGGCTCTCCAAACACAATGGACTCGAGGAGTCTAGACTGCAGCACACAAGGCAGCCTACCCTTTTCAATATTCAATGACTCAATTCACTTCATATTAAGTTTAAAACTTACCAAATGGTCACTAATTGACCATTAAAATGTTCCTACACCATTATAGGAGCAAAACCTCAATTTAGTCAAAACCCTAAATTCTCAATTTCTTTACTCTTCCATTAACTTACAATTCAATGTGCTAAGTGTTAAGTTCATATCAAGGGCAGCTTATATACTCATTTAATCCAAAGAAATCATCAAAACTCTAATAAATCCATGGCTACCGAAAATATAAAGTGAGTACATCAAAAGTTTTCATTTGAATTTCTTATAAATTTTAAATTAAATCAACTTTCTAGTTATGAATTTAAAGAAAGAGAGATATTGAACACTAACCTTATTAAAGCTCCCACTTGAGCTTGTTAATCTTCAAGATTTCTCCCTCTAATGGATGCCTAAAGGTGATTTAGGATGTGAGGATAAATTTTAGTGAAGTGAGGATGAGGTTTTATGGTGTAAAGGATGAGGTTTTAGCAAGAGAAAGAGAAAGCTTTAATGGAGGTAGTGAGGGAAAGAGAGGCTATCAGAAATTGAAGGAGATGAGCAGAATGCTCTTTCATTTTTTTAGTCTAATTTTGTGATACTTATCCCTTTTAATTGTCTTGGTTAATTCCCATTGGTTAGGGTTTAATTTCATTCATTTATGACATCATGTTGATGTCATAAATGTGAGTTTTATTTTATTTCCATTTCGTTTCTTTTCTACCCATTTTTAATTCAATTTTTAGTAATATTTATTCATATTTTATGTCATACAAATTATTTGTTTAACTGGACAAGTCGGCCAAAAATCATTTCTAAAGACGAAATAACCAAAATGCCCTCCGTTTGGCTTAAAGAGCCAAAATCGTCTATACCGATCTAAAAAATTTTCTAAGCCTTTTCTTGGCATTCTAATGCCATAAAAACCTCAATAACTCTTCTCTGAAGTCCCAAAAATTATTTCATGAATTTTCCCCTGGGTTTAGGGCTCCTAGCTATAAGGACTAAAACTTCCCACTAGATTACCCATCGCTAGGGCATCGGCTCATTTAACTTGGTTGTATTTTATTTCTAAAATTTTTCCTTAATTTTTCTTATTATTATTTGAGTTAATTGTGGCTCCTCACTTTAGTCTAAATATTTTTTCAGATGTTCTAGCTATCCGAACTGAAATCAGTTACCTGAACAGTAGAATGTCCGAACTTGCTACAGCGAGGGTGTTACAACTCTTCCTCTCTAATTTAAATTTTGTCCTCGAAATTTGCCTGATGCAAATAGTTGAGGTAACTGTTACCTCATCGTCTCTTCACTTTTCCAAGTTGCCTCCTCGGTGTTGTGGTGCCTCCAAAGCACTTTTACTAGTGGAATCTGCTTATTCCTCAACTTTTTCACTTCTCGAGCCAAGATCCGTATGGGTTCTTCATATGTCAAATCCGATTGTACTTCAACTTCTTCCATGGAAATGTCATGTGAAGGATCTGAGCGGTATCTTCTCAGCATAGATACATGAAACACATTGTGGATCTTGTCCAGCTCTGGTGGTAAAGCTAACCTGTAGGCCACTGGTCTCACACGTTCAATGAATTCATATGGGCCAATGAACCTAGGGCTTAACTTACCTTTTCTTCCAAATCTTAGTACCTTCTTCCACGGTGACACCTTGAGGAACACTTTGTCGTCAACTGCATATTCTATTTCTTTTCTCTTTAGGTCGGCATACGATTTCTGTCTGTTTGAGGCAACCTTCAGATTAGTTTTGATTAACTTTACTTTCTCCTCAGTCTGTTTCACCAGGTCTAGCCCTACCAGTTTGTCTTTGCCCAATTCAGTCCAACACACTGGAGTTCTACATTTCCTCTCATACAGTGCTTCATACGAGGCCATTTGGATGTTAGCTTTTTAGCTATTGTTGTATGCAAATTCTGCTAGTGGGAGGTATCTATCCCAACTTTCCTCAAACTCGATGACACAACTCCTCAGCATATCCTTAAGGACCTAACATATATTTCATATTATTATTATCATTTCAATTCAATATTTGTATTAATTTAATTAGTTTCAATATTTATCTGGATTACTCTTTCTGATTGCCCATCCGTCTGAGGATGGAAAGCTATGCTAAAGTGGAATTGTGTACCCAAGGATTTATGCAACTTCTTCCAAAATCTTGATGTAAACCTTGGGTCTTGATCAGATATGATGAAAAGTGGAATTCCATGCAGTCTAACTATCTTACTGATATACAATTCTGCTAACTTCTCCAGTGAGTAGTCAGTCCTAACTGGCAGAAAGTGTGCTGACTTCGTCAATCTATCTACTATCACCCATACTGCATCATGCTTCTTCTAGGTGAGAGGTAGACCACTTACAAAATCCATGGTGACCCAATCGCATTTCCATTCAGGTATGCGTATAGGCTGTAGCAAACCCGATGGAACTTGATGTTCTGCCTTGACTTGCTGACATATCAACCATTTAGTCACATAGTTAGCTATGTCCTTCTTCATACTAGGCCACCAATAATGAAGCTTCACATCATGATACATTTTTGTACTTTCTGGGTACATAGCATAAACACTGTTGTGTGCCTCTTTTATAATACTGGCTTTCAATTCCCCATCATCTGGTACACACACTCTTCCTTTGTAGTACAGACACCCATCTGCTTTCACCTCATAGTCAATTGCCTTCCCTTATGAGATTTTGCCCATAGTAGCCATTAACTTCTCATCTACTTTCTGCCCATCTAAAATCTACTATAGCAAGTTTGGCCTCACTTGCAACTCAGCCAAAATAGCTCCATCTCAAGCCAAGGATAGACGAGCATTCAATGATCTCAAAGCTGTGATGGATTTTCTGCTCAAAACATCTGCAACTATATTTGCCTTCCTAGGATGGTAGTCAATCACACAATCATAGTCCTTCAGGAACTCAATCCATCGCCTCTGTCTAAGGTTGAGCTCCTTCTGGGTTGGCAAATATTTTAGACTTTTGTGATCTGTGTACATGTAGCACTTTTCACCATACAAGTAGTGCCTCCATATCTTCAGTGCGAAGATAATTGTTGTAAGTTCTAAATCATGGGTAGGGTAATTCTATTCATGTGGCCTCAGCTACCTGCAAGTATAGGCGACCACTTTCCTCTCTTGCATCAATACACACCCTAACCCATTTTGCGAGGCATCACTGTAGATCACAAAGTCCTTTGTCGACACTGGCTGTATTAACACTGGTGCCTCTGTCAACATAGTCTTCAAATTCTCAAAACTGGCCTGACACTTGTCATTCCAGTCAAACCTAACATTCTTGTGTAACAATTTGGTCATTGGGGCAGCTATTAAAGAAAATCCCTTCACAAATCTTCTGTAATACCCAGCCAGCCCTAAGAAACTTCTGACCTCAGCTGTATTTCTGGGAGGCTTCCAGTCCATCACTGCTTCTATCTTTTTGGGATCCACCCTAATCCCATCAGCTGACACTATTTGTCCGAGGAATGCAATCTCATTCAACCAGAAGTCACACTTGGACAATTTAGCATACAGCTTCTTTTCTCTCAGGGTTTGCAGAACAATCCTTAAATGCTCATCATGTTCTTTCCTGGTCTTGGAATACACCAAAATATCATCAATAAAGACTTCTATGAACCAATCTAGATATGGATGGAAGATACAGTTCATAAGGTCCATGAATGCTGCTGGTGTATTTGTTAGGCCAAAGGGCATCACCAGGAACTCATAATGCCCATACCGGGTCTTGAATGCAGTATTTGGCATATCTGCATCCTTCACCCTCAACTGATGATACCCTGATCTGAGATCAATTTTAGAAAATACTCCTACTCCCTTCAACTGATCAAACAGATCATCAATTCTAGGCAATGGATACTTGTTCTTCACAGTCACTTTATTCAACTACCGGTAATCGATGCATAACCTCAAAGTCCCATCCTTCTTCTTTACAAATAGCACTGGGGCTCCCCATGGTGACACACTGGGGCGTATGAACCTCTTATCTAATAACTCCTGCAACTGGATTTTCAGCTCCTTTAACTCAGTAGGTGCCATCCTATAAGGAGTAATAGAGATTGGTGCTATACCCAATAGTATCTCAATAGCAAATTCGACTTCCCTTTCTGGTGGCAAGCCAGGCAATTCTTCAGGGAACACATCTTGGAAGTCTCTTACCGTGGGTATGTCTGGCTTAGCCTACCTAGTATCCACCACATGTGCTAGGTAGGCTTCACAACCTTTTTCTCATCAGTTTTCTTGCAACTGTGGTTGAGATGACATTGGACAAAAAATCTGTCCTTTTCCCCACAACTGTGATCTCATTACCCTCAGGAGTTTTCAAGGAAATCTTCTTCAGTTTACAATCAACCATTGCCCGATGATGTGAAAATCGGTCCATTCCTAAAATCACGTCAAACTCATTGAAAGACAATTCAATCAGGTCTACCAAGAATTCATACCCCTGAATCCTTAACGGGAAACCTTTGTACACTTTTTTCACCACTACACTATGGCCCAATGGATTAGTGACCAGAATGTCTTGGTCACTCTCCCCTACTAGTATCCCCCTTTCTACGGGTAGATTGATGCAGATGTATGAATGAGTGGATCCTAGATCCACCAATGCATGCACAGATGTATTGTAGAGGGAGAACGTACACCTAATGATGTCTGAGGCATCTTGCTCCTCCTGAGCTCTCATGGCATAAGCTCCGGCAGGTGCTCTAGCCTCTGGCCTCTCGGCTGGCTCAGATGCAAGTCTCTATGATGGACCAACTACCTCAGATTTACCAGACTTCCTACCCCTTTGAGGTGCAGGAGCAGGTCTATCTACTTGTGCTGGAGCAGTTATGGCAGTTCTGTGTGGACAGTTCCTTAACTGATGCTCTGTCGACCCACACCTTAGGCAGGCACCCGTCACTCTCCAACACTCCCCCTTATGCCACTTCAGGCAATGTGGATAAGCAGAAGATGCTGGGGCTGGTCCCCTAAACACCGTCCCTGGAGAGCTGCCCACTGATGGTGTGGACTGGCCTTTTCTAGGTGTAAACTGTGGTCTGGGCCCTTGGTACTGACCCTGACCTTGAGGCTGACCTGAACTCTGAACAGGTGGACCTCTGAACTTTTTCCCAGGTGTAGGAGATGAACTAGACTGACTTGGACCCCTCTTCTGCTGTCTCTCTCTTCTGGTCTGCTCACTTATTCTGACTTTCTCAACTTTTACTGTAGCTTCAACTAACTTGGTGAAGTCTGTAATTTACAAGGTAGTGATCATTATCTTTATGTTGTCATTTAGCCCCTCTTCAAATCTTTTACACCTCTTAGCCTCATTAGGGACTATCTCCCTTCCATAACGGCTTAGTCTAACAAATTCTTTTTCATACTCTGCCATTGTCAACTGTTTCTGGCTCAGGTTAATAAATTCTCTTCTTCTCTCTTTCAGATATACACTACCCAGATACTTCTTTTTGAACTCTAAGAGGAAGAAGTCCCAGGTTATTTGTTCTGGCTGCACTTCACTGGCTACTGTATCCCATCATTGATATGCATCATCTTGCAGTAGAGATAGAGCAGCTTCTAAGTTTTGTTCTGGCGTGCAGTGGAGTTGTTTTAAAACTCTTCCTGTTCTGTTCAACCAATTCTCAGTTGCAATCATCTTCTCTCTTGCCAAAAAAAAATCCACTGCTCCAAATTTTCTTAGTTTTTTTAGATGGGATTTCTGCTATGGAGGTGGTGGTGGTGGCATTACCCCTGCCATTTGTCTGAAAAATTCGACCATTTGCTAAAATATGGCATGTGGAGGCTGTGCAGGCTCTACTGGAGCTGATGGAGCAGGTTCTCCCCTACCCCCAGTTTTAGCTGCTGCAGGTGGAGCATGACTCTCCACTTCCTCCTCAACTGCCCTCTGAGACGTGGGGTCCATATCCTAATCAAAATAACAAAGACAAACAGATCTGCATTAGTGTCACCTCGACTCTTACAAATGCAATGCATGGTATAAACTCGATCTAGACCCAGAAACGCCTAAACCATGCTCTAATACCACTAAATGTGATACCCCTTACCCATCTACAGTGTAACCAAGTAAGATATGCCACACAGTGCACCGGAACACTATATTTTATCTCATTTATTTTTATCCTTCCTTAACTTATTTCTTTATGGTGATGAAATGCAATTTGTGAAATTTGACTCATTTAAGTCATTTATTGAAATTATAAATTCATTTGAGGTTTTGAAAATTTTATTGAAAATTCGGCAGAGTACCGGCTAAAAATGGCGAAAACAGTTCTTTAGAACCTGTGAAAAATACCTCCTATACATTTTCAATCATTCTCAAACTCCATTATATCAACAAAATCTCAATATTTCTCAATCATTTCTCAAAAATTCTTCTACTTGTCATTCATTCATTTCACATGATAATCATGTACAAATCATAAATAAATACTCAATTTTTATTTATAAACACAAATTACAAATATTTACATTAATACCAAAATATATTACATGAGTCTCAACTATACATGAGAAATAAAAGTTTAATTACAAAATACCAAAATTGAACCTAGTGTCCTACCAATGCACTGAAGTCTGTGAGGTGACACGGACACTATACAGAACTGTGAACGGCCTCACCCAGTCTGTGGTCTACTGGGCTCTCTGTCAGTCTCTCCAGAACCTACGCGTGGCAAAAAGCAACGCGCTACGCAATAATGCTTAGTGGTGCTAATAATAAAATAAAAAGAACTAAAAGAAAATAAATATGCAATGTATATGTTGATGTCTCATGCAGACAAATTTTTGATAATTATTTGTAGTCTATTTATTTGGCACTTGTTATATCAATTATTTCATTAAATTTTTCAACTTGCATGTTTAATTGCCTAAGTAACCTATAGTGGATGACTGGACTGGATAAACGGGTAAACTGGCACTGGGTACCAAGTACCTCGGGCAGTCACACCATCGGTTACATATGTATCTCCCAGAGTGCAACAGAACAGTTAATAAGCTGTAATAATTATTAGGCATAAGGCCAAGTATCACTATAATATCAAAATGGTTAAAAGTCATAAAATCACAGAATAGCATAACGCCATGTGCAGCACTGCTAACTGAACCCTATTGGCATGCCAACCTATCCAAAATAATCTTACTAGGTGCAATAGGGCACATTACAAAGTTATTGATTGAATTTTCATGTTTTATATATAAGGTTACTATTCAATGCATAATAGTTACATAAGTCCTAATTTACTATTTAGGTCAAATTATTGACTTTTCAATGCATAATAGTTACATAAGTCCTAATTACATAAATTTACCACATTTTGGTTCCAAAAAATGTTGGCATTAGTTGCCAATCCATACTTCTAACCAATGGAAAAATAAATCAAAATTTCAGTTTTTGGGAACTAGAGTTCACTGTTCCATTAGGCCATTCTACAGTGAGAATCTGGCCAAGTGTTCTCAATCAAAGTTGTTCTTTGTTATGTCTAGTTACATTTCACTTTTTGAATCACCCCATTTGGAGTTTTGTAGCTCAAGTTATGGCCTAAATACCATAACTAGCCGGATTACAATTTTTCCAGAATTTCTGGACAGAATCAACTCTGGCAGTTTTGATGTTCTGACTATAGGTGAGTTTTTGGATAAGTTATGGTCAAAATTTTGGTTTGTTTTCTTCATGAAAGTTGTAGGACTATGTCTCGTCTTTCTATTGGTATAAAATTCATATCAATTGGACCTTTCTACACTGAGTTACGACTAAATGAATGAGCACTATGCATTTGATCATTTTCCAGGGACAGCATATTGGCCACCCGGATTAGGTCAATTTTTAAGGCCACTTAGGTTGGTTTTCTGGGCAGGGTCCTTCACCAAAGTTGTGGTATTATGTATCTAGTTTCACCTCCAATTGGCCTTGCACCAATTGGAATTACACAAGTTCAGTTAAGGCTCTCCAAACACACTGGACTCTAGGAGTCTAGACTGCAGCACACAAGGCAGCCTACCCTTTTCAACATTCAATGACTCAATTCACTTCATATTAAGTTTAAAACTTACCAAATGGTCACTAATTGACCATTAAAATGTTCCTACACCATTATAGGATCAAAACCTCAATTTGCTCAAAACCCTAAATTCTCAATTTCTCTACTCTTCCATTAACTTATAATTCAATGTGCTAAGTATTAAGTTCATATCAAGGGCAGCTTATATACTCATTTAATCCAAAGAAATCATCAAAACTCTAATAAATCTATGGCGGCCAAAAATATAAAGTGAGTACATCAAAAGTTATTATTTGAATTTCTAATAAATTTCAAATTAAATCAACTTTCTAGTCATGAATTTAAAGAGAGAGAAAGATATTAGACACTAACCTTATTAAAGCTCCCACTTGAGCTTGTTAATCTTCAAGATTTCTCCCTCTATTGGCTGCCTCAAGGTTGTTTAGGGTGTGAGGATAAATTTTAGTGAAGTGACGATGAGGTTTTATGGTGTAAAGGGTGAGGTTTTAGCAAGAGAAAGAGAAACCTTTAATGGAGGTAGTAAGGGAATGAGAGGCTGCTGGAAATTGAAGGAGATGAGCAGAATATTCTTTCATTTTTTTAGTCTAATTTTATGATACTTATCCCTTTTAATTGGCTTGGTTAATTCCCATTGGTTAGGGTTTAATTTCATTCATTTATGACATCATGTTGATGTCATAAATGTGAGTTTTATTTTATTTCCATTTCTTTTCTTTTCTACCCATTTTTAATTCAATTTATAGTAATATTTATTCATATTTTATGTCATACAAATTATTTACTTAACTGGATAAGTCAGCCAAAAATCATCTCAACCAATACCAATACCTTTACCACAAGTATCAGCACCTGCAGTCCAGGTACCTATCATTCCAATTGTATTCCATGTGACCATGGATGCTGTTAGAAATGCTATGCAGTAGCTGAACGGCCTGACCTTAGATAAATTAGTTAACTAGAGTATTATAAACCATATCCAGACATTATTCATAGGGAGAACCCGTATCTGAGAGGGTATCAAATTCCTGACTTTAGTGTCTTTTTAGGAGAAGATGGACAAGGTTCACAATTTAATGTAGTGAACTGGCGCAATATGAGAATTTTACTAGTTCCAAGCTGAGTCTATTTTCAAACTCTCTTACTGGTACTACTTTCACTTGGTACTCTAGCCTTCCTAAAAAATTTTATGTATTCTGAAAGGAAATGGAGAGGCTATTTCATACTTAGTTCTTTAGAGCTGAGCCAAAAGTGTGTGTTGCTGAACTATTAAGGATGACACAAAGGGGTGAAGAATTAGCTAATGCTTTTATAACTCAACTTAAGAAGATAAGGAACAGGTGCAAAGTGTTCTTACCAGAAATCGAATATGTGAAGAGGGCTCAGCAAGGGTTAGACATCAAGCTGAGGAAGAAATTTCAAGGGATGGAGTTCAGGGACTTCTATGAACTTACTGCCAAAGTAGCTGAGTACAAAAGCTATGGAAGAGTCACGCCGAAAGAGAACATCTATGAGAACCTACTACCAGGAGGTAAATGACTAGGAACTTGCTGTATGTCACACCTTACCCCTCTGTAAGGCATAATATGATCCCGTAGAATACCTAATGAACTACCGAACTTCACCTACCGATAACTCATTAAGTACCCTACAAGGGATTTTAAAACAATTTTCTTATATATGACAAGTGGTGAGCGTTTCTAATAAATATTTAAAACATTTAGTTGAAATTAAAACTAATTAATATTTTTGGCCATTTTAGTTTTTCGCAAATTTTATAAAAATTTTGACAGAGTTTCCTCTGTATTTTGAGAAAACCGTTCTTGAATACTGTAAAAGCACTTCCAAAAATATTTCACAACTCCCAACCACCAATAATTCTCAAATCAACTCAATCAAGGCACTTCAAATAATTTCACAATACAAATCAAGATTTCTCATCTCCAAGTATTTAATATCTTCATTTACAAAACATAAAGTAGAAAATTTATGTTTACAAATATTAAATTTACAGAAACAAACCCAAAATAATATTATTACAATTTATTTACAACTGCTCAATTTACATTGATACTTATGACATTACAGTATTTACATCAAAATAACCATAAGGGTATAAAACAATACCCGTACAAAAGCTTGATGTGATTTTCAACTCAGTAGCAGCTCACTCTGCTGCTTTTTTCCTTGCTCTTATCTGCGACAGTAAATTAAACTATCGCTGAGTATAAACATACTCAGTGGTGCACAATAAAGATTTAAAATGTGATACATAAATCATTTATTGAAGAAACATAATTTGAAAACTTCACAATCACATTTCACAAATATCAAAGCTCATGACAACTCATTTTGTCAAATAATATATTAAACAATAGTTTAGTCAAATAATTACATAAACACAGTGTTGCCAAAGTCATACACAACTTAAGCCATGACACAAAATTTCCGATCAATGCCGTGTTGTACACCACGACAAAGCAATCTCAACCCCATTAATCGAAACCAATGAGGGAGGTGGCTAGCTAGCTAATGAGTACTCATCCGATCTACAACCTCAACTGGCAAGCCAGAGAGGGAGGAAAATAAACGATCTCAACCCCATAAATGGAGGAGGAAATGTGATACTGTCATGCTAAGTGTGAACATAAAATCCATTTCAAACATTTCATTCAAATATTGCATACAAAAATCAAATCAATTTCCAAAGTTACAATTTGATCACAAGGTGGCAACAAAAAAGTTCGTATGTTCATAATGCATGCTAAATCAATTTTTCAAGAGTAAAATGCTTAAATAGGGTTTATTGTGCACAAACCTCAGACGAGTCGCCTATTGGCCTTGACTCGACCCCTCGGGTTCTGTCCCGGTATTCTTTTCCACTGAAACATGAAATTTTACAATGTTTCAGTACTAAAACTTAAAATAAACCCAAAATAAACTTAGCTTCACATTTACCTAGCTCTAACGTGTTAAATTCGACGTTCTCGAAATTTTGTGTTTCGGGTTACTATTCACTGCACTATTCAAGTCAATTAGTTGACTTTCTAAGGCTTAATAGGTATGGGAACTCCAACTTCACCCACATACCACATTTTGGTCATTAAACTTGTTGGTTTTGGTCATTTTCTCAAAACTTAGGTCATTTTGGCAAAATTGCCAATTTTCGGTTTTGGTTCTCCGAAGTTGCACTATTCCATTGGTCGATCTACTGTTGGAATTTGACAAAACTTCCTTCATAGAAAATGTTCCTTATTGTCTTAAGTGTATTCTCATTTTTGGATCACCTCAATCGGAGTTTTGTAGCTCAAGTTATGGCCAAAATAAGTTTCTTGTTCACGCAATGCTCATTCATCTTGCAATTTAGGTGTTGTCGATTTTTGGTCCAATTTTGGTCAATAATTTGATCAAGTTAAGTTCATAATCTGGTCTCACTTTCTTCATATGAAATGTTGTACTATGTCTTAGGTTTCCATCGGTTCAAGAATCGCCTAAATCCGAGTTTTCTAGAGGGAGTTATAGCCATCCAAACCTTGCTGCTCAACTAAAAATTCTGCAGAGTTTCAGTACAGTAATTTTAACTTTGCTCAATGATTTGAATGAGTTAATGGCCTAATTTGGGTTGGTGTTCTTCATGAAAGTTTTAGGTCTATATCATATCTAATTGCTGGTAAAATTTCAGGTCAATTTGACCTACCTAGCTCGAGTTATGACCAAATGAACAGTTACTGTTCATTTGGTCAGTTTTGGTGCAGGGCAGCCTGCAATCAATTCACTTTGGTCAATTGTTTCACCAAGTTTTGGTCAGTTTTTGGTCATGGTTCCTTAATGAAAATTGTGCTCTTTTATGTCTATTTTCATCTCCAATTGGTGGCATATCAATTGGACTTGTAAAATTTGAGTTTTGGTCCTTCAAAGTGGGTTTGGTCATGCTGACAAAGCAGATGACCATTGACCTACGAATTTAGCTAAATTTTCCACCATTCCCATACAATTTATTTGGTCCTAATTGATCATTATTTCATGTCACAATAGGTTAAACATGCCATTTATGCATTTCTCCAATTTTTGGTCCATAAACCCTAGCATTGAAACCTTAATCTCACTAACTCTTGCATTTAACTACTTCTAATAATTTTAATGTTAATCATTTCACTAAGTAAAGCTTCTAAACTCACTCAATTGCATCATATTCATGCAAACCACACTCCTCTCAAGCTGCCCAAAATTTCAATTTAATTCTTTCCCCATATTTGTTTCATTTAAATCAAGTTATTAGCTCACTTAATTACCTAAACATGCATTTGAATGGAAAAGTAACAATTTAACATACTAACCTTTTGTTAAAGCTTCAAAACCCTATCTTTTGTTCTTCTTTCTTTCTTTTTTTCTTGCTCAAACTTCCTTTCAAGTGAAATCAACAAGGTTTAAGGTTGGTAAATAAAATTTCTAGGTTGGGATTTAGGGTTCTTCAAGCTCAAAATGAGCTTTAATGGTGATTTAAGGTGAGAGAGATTTGGGAGAGGGAAGGGAGGCGGCAAATGAAGAAGAAGAAGAAGTGATTTTTGTTTTTCTTTCCTTTTACACGTTTTTGCTTATGAAAGACCACTAAATCCAAATTAATTAATTCAATTTATTAATTTAGTTATGACATCATGCATGATGTCATAACTTTTGACTTTTCCAACCTCTTTCCTTTTTTTTTTCTATTTATTTTTTTTTCTATTATTTCTTTAATTTAATTCTCGATTCTGAAATTTTCTTTTCTCCGATTTTATTTGTGATTAGGTCGAGTCGCTCTCGGTCAATTGACCAAATTGCCCCTCAGGTTCATCCGTTTGCAAATAATCCAATATTTCTTCCGGCTCACGACCTAATTATTTGACCGCTTAACAGTTCTTTTTGTGGTTTTCTTTTCCATGTGTTCATGAGGGTCCTAAGGACCGCAAAGATCACTTTTTACGGTTCGAAATTTGAGTTTAAAACGACTTGTGATGCGTTCTGAGGAGGTCACTCATCATTTGTGACTCTCGGCTCGTTTAACCTCTTATGTTCTGTTTTTCTTATTTATAGTTAACTAATTAAACATTACTAATTATTTGTGTTTATGGCTTCTCAAATTGTCTTAGGTATGGCTCTAATCCCAATAATTGTCCGGACTGACACGGTCCACCGAATGATGAAATATACTGAGCTATGCAAACGGGGGTGTTACAATTCTCCCCCCCTTAAATAAATTTCGTCTCGAAATTTTACCTGGTATCAATGTCTGAATAGCTGTGGGTGCTGTCTCCTCATGTCCTCCTCTCGTTCCCAAGTAGCCTCCTGGCCCGAATGATGGTTCCACAAAGACTTTTACCAACGGTATCCGCTTGTTCAGTAGTCGCTTCACCTCATATGCCAGAATCTCTATGGGTTCTTCTTCGTATGTGAGGTCTGGATTCACTTCAATTTCTTCTACTGGTAGTACATGAGATGGGTCTGATCGATACCTCCTCAACATAGACACATGGAAGACATTATGTATCTTCTCCAACTCTGGAGGTAGTGCCAAACGATAAGCCAAAGGACCCACTCTCTCCAGAACCTCATATGGCCCAATGAAACGAGGACTCAGTTTCCCCTTTCTACCGAATCTCATAATTCTCTTCCAAGGAGAAACCTTGAGGAAAACTTTCTCACCCACTGCATACTCAATATCCCTTCTTTTCAAATCAACATAGGACTTTTGACGGTCTGATGCAGCTTTAAGTCGATCTCTGATCACCTTGATTTTCTCTTCAGTCTGTTGAACAATTTCGGGTCCGATCATCTTTCTTTCACCCACGTCATCCCAACACAACGGGGTTCTACATTTTCTGCCATACAAAGCTTCATATGGAGGCATCCCAATGCTTGATTGGTAGCTGTTGTTGTAAGCAAACTCAATCAAAGGCAAGTGTGTATCCCAACTGCCCTCAAACTCAATCACACAAGCCCGTAGCATATCCTCCAAGATCTGAATTACCCTCTCGGGTGGCCATCATGCGTGGATGGAATCAGATCTTGAAGTTCAATCTAGTTCCTAGGGCTCTCTCAAGACTACCCTGAATCTAGAAGTGAACCTAGGATCTGCATGCGATATGATAGAATCTTGGCACTCCATGCAATCTCACAATCTCATCGATGTACAACTGGCCAATCTATCAAAGCGTAGTCCATTTGATCGTGAAAATGAGCAGACTTGGTTAGTCTCACAACAATGACCCAAATCGCATCATGACTCTTACGTGTCCTCAAGTCCCATCACAAAATCCATTGTTATTCTTTCCCATTTCCATTCCGACCTTTGGTAGTGGATGTAACAACCAGTGGGTACTTGATGCTCGCCTTTACTTGCGACAAGTTAGGCATTTGGACACAAACTGCCACATCTCTCTTCATACCCATCCACCAAGAATGCTCCTTTAGCCCTCTATACATTTTTGTACCACCAGGTGCATGGCAAAAGGAGACTCATGTGCTTCCTTCAAAATGATCGCCTCAAATCAACATCATTAGGAACACACATTCTCGCCTTGGTGTAGCAATAAACCATCATCTCCGATTGAGAACTCGTTTCTTGCCTGCGAACTTCTTCCAACGACCGATACCTTTCATCATTACGGCAGCCATTACGACCGATCAATCAACACCGGCTGTACATGCCATGCAACCGCTGTCGCCTCATCATTAATCTCTAAAGCGGCATGTAAGGATCTCACCTCATGTATCAAAG